>NC_061107.1:53516917-53531917 GCF_015104395.2 Macrobrachium nipponense | reverse complement strand
GTTTTCAGTTATGCCTCGAGGATCTCAGCCTCATATCACATACCGGGCTGTACTGCTGATCACTTCCAAAGATATGTAAACACTAATATCACGAAAAAATGAAAAACTGTTATCTCCCAATCTAAAGCCTTCGTGATGTAAGGGCAATTATTCTACATCTGGCGAAACTACAACCGAGCTACGATGTGTTGGTGATCGACCGGGGGAATGGTCTGTGGGTGGGACTGGCTGCGTCAGGAAAAGGGGCGGGACTTTGCTCCTGACGTAAGCTTTGAGTAAGATGCCTCGCCGGCAACACGTGACTCCCAGGGACGAACTGCCGCTGCAAACCCCAGCAGGAAATCAATTTCCACAAAAGCGGAGGACTCTCTCTCTCTCTCTCTCTCTCTCTCTTTTCCAAGAACAAGCAGTGGCGTAGCGATGGGGGTCCCGGTTCCCCCCCGCCCTCTCCCCCCCCCCCCCACCGTTGAAATGATTTTTGTAACTAAACTTTCTTAAACACCTATGTTGATATCTGTAATGTGTACAGCTTGTACTCGTGAATGTTTTTTTTCTCTTCTTCTTCTTCAACAATTGACACGTGATGCTAATCATATTAATTTGATCAGATTTGACCCATTCATTCTGAAGGTTAATAGTCTATTTGATCCTTTGCATGCCATTGGAATGTTTTAGCTGAGAAAGTATTGGAAATATTTTTATGAGAGCTGAAATTCAGCTCAATGGTCTGGTTAAACTGCTACATATTATCTAATGACATTATTTTGGTTCTTGTTACCTTTACAACTTCTATAGAACTGAGAAATGAATGGATATGGTTTTTGGTTTTTAACATAAATGACGTTTGTTCATGGCATTTTGATCCAACTTGATTTTATCAACTTATGCATGAAGTGTCTGAAACTATTGTTACAGTTTTGAATAAGTGCAATGCAATTTGCTACTGCTGCTGAGACGTCATATCTAGGGAGAGAAGAAGAAGAAGAGGGAATGGCATCGGTTGACATTTTGAAGAAGAGATTTTGAAAGGAGGGTCAGAAGTCTTTTGTGTTATTGATGATATTACGCCCGATTTTGAGATATTTACATGACTATAGTTGAAAATTAAAACATGATAATAGAAATGAGGCTAGTGTTGAATATAAGGTTGTGAGGAAACTGATATTACAGTATTTGAAACATTAGCATATATATATATATATATATATATATATATATATATATATATATATATATAGTAAGACTAGAAATTTAATTGAAAATTGAGCTCTATAATTTCAAATACAGATTGACTAGTTACTAGTAGTACTATTTTCCTTCATTCACATGGATGTATATAGCCAAGAATATTATATTTTACTTATTACGGGCTTTCACACAATGTTCCTACATGAATTCTAATGAAAAGATATATTTTGACTGAAAACAATATATATTCTGGCCAAGAAGAACATATGTGAAAACTGCAAAGAACCAGAAAATGTGATGCATTTAATTTATTTCTTTAAGTGTAGCAAGAAACTGGTTAATTGGATTTGTGAATTATGAAATGAATTGTGTAATATTAAGACAAAAGGTTTATTGAATATTTTAAAATTGGATTTTGAAGCACATTCAAAAAAGGACAGGAGGAACACTGTTGTCGTTTTAATTTGTGACTATGTTGTTGGGATCTGGTTAGCCCACAAAGTAGGAACAAAAGGTGAAAAAGATGGTATAAGGTTGTTTATAGAATCAAGGATAATGAAAAATAGATATATACTGATAAAATGTATTATGGGTAACTACAGAGAAATATGTACATTAAAATGCATAGATTATTTGTAAAAAGTACACAATAAGATTTTTGTTAAATCAAGTAAATTTAAGTCATCGTAGATAAAATTCTGAATGTAATTCTGTTAAAATTGTAAAGTATTATATATTTTCTCTAATAAAAGATAAAAAAAGAACACAGCTCTTTCTTGTAAAGTAATTTTTTTCCATATACAGCAAGCAACTGAAACTTCGTATGCTATTTTTGGGCTGTGTGGATATTAGGCTTACGAGAATTTTTTTATTTTTTTATTTGTGCATTATAAATTCTAGAACAATCTCAAGGATATATTAGCGGGTTGAACCTTACTTATTAGCGATTGACGAACTTGTATAGCAAGGCTAAATGAATGGCATGGCTAGGCTCATCTTGAAATATCGCCCTCGTTGACATGCGTAGCGAGAGAGCGCTCGCGTGCGGAAGAGGGCTATCCACCCTCATTTGACAGCTTTCCTCTTTATTGATTTTACGCTTTATGCCTTCACTTCTATTTGATGTTATCCGACTGCGGCTTTGTCATCATTGTTCTCTCTCACTTAGAAAAGATGGAGGCCCACTTGCTTGTAATTATGACAAAGAGCCAGCTAGACCAAGTGGGATGTTAAATGTGAATGAGTGTTGATAGGAACTATTCGCATAGCTATGCGGCATCAGAGGAAGTGAAGTGTTCTGATCTTTTGGTTCAATAAATCACTAATCGATTCATCGAGAAAAGCTATCGTTCATAAAGCAGTTAAAATGGTTTCCACTCTTTATAACAGTCTGATCCTGAAGGCCTGTCCACACTAGGAAACATTGTTTGCAAGCAAAGTTTGCTAACAATGTTTCCTGGCCAGACCTCCGTTGTCGTCAGAAGGGTGAGGAAGTTTTTAGAAAAAGGAGCCTGTCATGCTGACTTGATTCTGGCGGAATTGAAAATAGATACATATGTACACATACATACATAATTGTACATGTGTATATATACATGTAAACATATATAAATATTAACATATACATATATTATACATGTGTAAATATACATATACACACAGAAACACTAAGTGTTCTCCATTCGGATGGGAAACAAATATACGGTAAAGTGTTTGCAAACAGTTTGCAAGCAATGTTCGAAAGCAATGCTTCCTAGTGTGGACAGGCCTTAATACACATGATGAACTCAATATAACCATTTAATTGCGTAAATGACCATAACTTATTCGCATATATTAATTGAATAAATCGGAACAAAGGACTAAGCCGAGCTGAGATAAATTATTTGTCAACATGAATCATCATATTTTACTTTTTTGTAAAGATTTAAGAGTCTTTTCTATATTTTAAGTGAGTAGGGAATCGAAAGCCACCGACTCATGGACGCCAGCAAATTTTTTGACTACTCTCAAAATTATTTTCTTAAATTGTGAGGTCGCCTCCATAAAGGAAAAAAATCGAAGAGCCTTGCACAATTCCCATTTAAGAAAAATTCGGTTTTGAAAACTGCAAGCCACGTGGATTCAAGACCCAGATAGAAGGATGGAGCACGTGGTGTGCGGGTTCTCTGTGCACTACAAAACTTCGACCCTCCAACTTAGGCAACGCTACCAAAGTCTCCGGCCACGGCCCTCCCCGCCTCATGAATTGGTAGCGAGGCCAGACAATCATTCCATTGCACCTTCTTCCTGATATGTTGATGGCGGGACCAATTTGCAACTGGATAAGTACAATCGTTTGGGAGGGCAGATGAATGTGCGCTCACACGCGCACCTTTTTTATATGGTTGTACTTTGACCTTCCAAAGTCCAAACCTTTAACAATCAATAACATTGCAACTGACGGAAGAAGTCTCAACATCTCGAGCGCATATTTATTACAGGGCAAATCATATTTTCTGGAAAGCATGTTTCCCATTAAAAAAAAATTCATTACAATACACAAAATACAATGTTTTTATGAAAGATTAAAACAGATATAGAACATTAAAAACATATGCAAAAGGAACCGAAAAAGGAATGAAAAAAAAAATTGCAACGCAAGTGCGAGAAAGGAGCGTAGCCATCAGTTTTCATTTTCAGACATTATTTTTCAGTGATGTTGCTCTTTCTGCACTGGTATTGAAAAAAAAAAAAAAACACGGGATTTGCCTTGACTATTTAGCTGCCATTAAACTTTTCCTTGCTTTTATTTTTATATTTATAAAACAGGTTTCAGCACATTTTGGTCTATCTTCAAGCTGCCTTAAATTTCAAGAAGATTAGCGAGTCCAACGTAACACTCGTCAAAAATGTTTAGACAAACTAACTCATAATAATGAAATGCTCCTCCACCGAACTCTAGAGTGTAGGATGCATCTATCTACCTCTCGTTGCAAATGATAAACTGAATCTGTATTGATTAATATCACTCCTTGGGAATTAAAATGTCTCATATGGTATGAAAAATGTATGATGTATAAACCACCATGTATTTTAAGCCATACGAGCTTCAACGAGAGGCCAAAGATGTTTACTGATTGATTCATCTTTTCTGACAATGTGCGTCACGTCTAGTTTCCCCTTGTCTATATAGAGCAGAGGGTGAATTCGTATAAGTGTATAAGTCCTCTGTAGTAGTCGGTTGGTTCATTTTCTTCTTTTCTGCTTCCCTGCCCCTTCCTTCTCTTTCTCTTTCCTCCCAGGATCTCATGCGCGACCTTCACCGACACCGATTTTTCTGTCATTTGCACGCATTCCACTCATCTCGCCAAGTCCACTTTTCCAGCGTCATATTGCGTCTCCGTGGAATCCATGAAGTCCAGGAATGTCCTCCTCTCATTTCTTGACCTCAACGTGCCAGGAATTGTTTATTTTTTAACCATCTGGATTGTTTAGATGTCCTTGAGTAAGAAGCATTTCCACTTCATATGAGTGTTTTTAGGAAAGCCAAAGGAAGATTATGTGTTCTGTGCATTTGATTGACTATTTTGTGACGAAGTGTTCCAAATACCTGGTTATTACACGTACCAATCATAGAACTCAAAGTTACCTCAGAGCAGCCAGATACTTGAACTTTTATGACAGATAAAAGGTGACTGAATTCTTTAAAGGCAACAGTGATCCCTTTCAAACTTTATCAAATATGTGAGAAATCAGACTGAGCTTATCAACATAAGTTGAGGTATTCATATATGCTTAAGTTAATTAAAGGGCATCACTCCAACAACCGACTTTAATTGTCTCCCCTGTCTCAAATCACTTCAAGAAAATTAAAGGAACAGCACAATTTATCACTGTGGCACAAATTCAATCTTGTTACTGGTGGTCAATAAAAGAAACATTGTTACAAAAATTTCAAATAAAGAAAATATATTTTCAAATGTCACAATCTTCAGAAAATTTACTATTAGGTACTTGAAAACAACACAAACTTTGATTAATTCTTGAAATGAATCATTAAACAAAGAAGGTCCTGCAAGAAGATGTGACGTTGATGGTCCCTTCCTTGGTCGTTTTGGCGGTTCGGCATCTTGAAGGGCGTTGTGGAGAGCAAGGTCTAAAGAATACAAGTATTCTTTAGACCTTGGTGGAGAGTACTTGGAGGAAACTGCTGGTCTCGTGAGACGGAAACAACAGCTAACCTGAGGGCGCCGACCTGACCTTTTATATCACGCTACAGCGTTGCCATGTCGTACAGGGTTGTAAATGTGCAAATCGGTTTCCCCGTAGGCTACAGCGCAATTAGGAGGCCCACGTGCTTCGCGGCGGAAAGAAAACAACGATGGCAAACAATGCAGGTCGCCTACCCTGCAGTAGTCACCGTGGGTCCCACGTGCAATGCCACCCACGACTTGTTTTGAACATTTCAAAACTGGAGCGGGCTACGTGGGCGGAGCTTAGAGCCCAGATGACCCGTCACCGTACGTCTACGATTTTACGTATGTTTTACGCACGGCCTATCTGGACCGTGGTTTTACGTTACATTTACGGTTTACTGACGTAAGCTGTTGGCAACTACCAATTTCCGCTCATGCGTGGGAGTGCGTGCGTTGATACATGAATGTGTGACCTCAGCTTTAGCTTTGCTCGATTTCATCCTCTTAAACCCAACTGATACAGTTAAGATTATCAACAACATTTCCTTGGGGGGAGTGAAGAACTACAACAGGAGTTGCTGTTTTTATACATTGTGCTACCTACCTTATTTTCTAGATCAACATTCATGTCATCACGAGTAGACTAATAACAAGGGGGCCTGAACATTATTCTAAGGAACACCCATCAAGACAGATCTAGGCTCACTAACTCACCATCAGGTGTCTGTTGCTGACCACTTGGAAAACCTTTTTTAGGAAGTTGAATCTCCAAAGATAATTTAAACAAATATTCATATTTTTAAGTAAACCCCTGTATTTGTATGAGCATACGCTTCTATGTCTCCACGATCTTTGGACACGTCATTAGTTGTCATACATCAGACCTGAATAGGAAGTTTTTATTTTATTTTTTATTTAAAAATATTGAATGTACAATATACAATCCTAATCATTTCAAGCCGTTGTCGCATAGGTTTTCTTGAATATCTTTTTATATATCAGCTGGATCTTCTTGGCATTTTGTCACAGCATGTTCTAGACCCTCTAGTAAGTTTGGCCAATACAATGCAGTACCAGAATTTATTGATTAAGGGAATTTACTCTTGAACGCTTTCAATTTCCTATTCAGTATCTTTCCTATTCAGTATCCTTCATTTAGGCATTTGTATGTTTTTATGTATCATGTACTATGTTTTTATCTATTACCAGGACCGATGGCTCAGGCAGCGATGGTAAAAGTAGCGATGTCAGCCATCGGAGGAACAATTGGCGATTCATCCCCCCATGGTAGTCGCCGCTGGTGGTTTTAGCGGCGAAACAAAGAAAAGAATTCTCAACCAATCGTTCCACAGAATCCTATACTTACTGTAATTGCCAATTTGATAAAAAGAGAAAAAAAAATTAAAATCGTTCTGGTGCATCTATGTTAAAGGGAACCCTTAACGAGATTATCATTTACCTTTTCAGAGGAATTCTTAGCCCATTGGCTATACCTTCTCTGCACTATATGCAGCGAACAGCCATAATGCAAATGCATTGCGGCGTCCATGATGACAATACCGCAACATCTTTGCCAAATTTGATCTGTTAGATGGACGTGGACTTGCAGCTGAACGACAGAACAAAAAACATACCTGAAGACCAGTAAACTACTGGCCCTCTAATTTTTTGTATCTGCTAGTATAGCATACTATAAATGAACCATGTTATAATAATCTCTCAAAACAGTGAAATACAGATAAACTTTAATGTATACACCAATTTGGATATGTAATCATGCCAAGCCATATTGTAGTACTCTCTTCCATTATAAGTTTGAGACGGAAAAAAAGTGGGCTTCTTTCCTAACACTTTAGCTGAGCCAAAGACAGGTGTTCAGATAGCTACAACGAATGCCGAGGAAACTGAAAAAGTTCAAGAGTAAATTCTGGGTCTTCATTATATTGCCCAAAATTACCGGAGGGTCTAAAACATGCTGTGCCAAAATATAAAGAAGACACCGCTGTCTTATAAATAGATATTCAAGAAAGTCTATGCGACAACGGACTTGAAATGGTTAGTAGTCACCAATTACAATATTGCAATAATTACATGAATTCTACTACCACCACTACAACAACCACTCTCAACTACCACCACGTCGCGTCGCCCGAGACAAAACGACGCCCGACGGGTAGCCTCCTGTTACCAGAAACTTTGAAGGAGGTTTTATGTGGTTGGTCGGGTAATCAATATCCTATTTCTGCATGCATTTGTTGATGGATTCTTCCCACAGAGATGCCGATGTCTTAGTACGATTGATGGGGCGTCTTTTGCGGATGTTCTTCAGGTGTACGGAATTGAACAGGAGTCAATAAGAGCGTCGTGCGGTGGTCCGGGGTGAAGCGGCGTTCATGGTGGAGGAAGCCGGACGGCGGCGAGAGATCCCAGATCTTCGCTGCTGGCGACCTAACTTAGACTAAGCTCATGTAATGCAGGTCCAAGAATGTTACGTGCACAAAGTCGGCGAAAGTGAATTATACAATTAAAGAGTGATGAGGCAGGCCCCTTATGAATTTACCTTCAACCTTTAAAGAAGTGATTAACAACAATGAAAGTGTGCATACCCGATAATTTAGCACCTGTTTTTCCGTAGGGTGGAGTTTTGTGCAAAGGCATGGAAGTGGAACAATGGAGCAGTAATTTAGACTGGGTTTAGAATACTTAATTTTACGAAGGCTATAGCCTTCGAGAAGTGTAGTCTGAAAAACCAGTTTTTGAAATAAAGTTAATTCATTTTTATTCAATTTTTTCTTAACCTGACAATTAATCTTTCTATCCTTGAATTACCACGTCATTTATCTTAGGGAAACCTATGTCACAAAGCTGATATAAAACAGCCTTATAGTTAACCAAATAAAAGTTGGCTCTAAAACCAACTTGGGCAATTTGTAACTCGATAGATCAAAAGGGTATCAAGTGTAGTACCTATTGTTTACGGTAAACCTTTGACTGCCAGAAAGCAATTTTCGGAGATAAAAGTGAGAAGGTTCTGGGGTTAACCTCTCAGTGAGCTTAGGGAGCAGGCATTCAGCGCTTGCGAATATTCAGCATTTATGGAAACTTCTGGAACAGGCAACTTATCGTATTATTAGAGCTCATCTAGAAAGTTAGAATTGAGAAACCAAAGTTGTAAAAATTGCTGATTGAAAGATAAAAGGCCCCTAACATATTCAAATAGTATGTAGAAACTCCATATGAGTCTGCTTCACCAATTTTAGTGAGTTAGACTCTACTTAGCATAATTCATACGAAACACATGATGGTATCAGAATTAGGCATATCGAATTAATACTGTGTACCCCTAGAAGTCCTCTGAAAAGCTTTCATTCACGAGACTAGAAATGTAGATAAAAAAAAGGGGGGGGGGTGAAAATGTTACATAGGAAGAGAGTGGTTGAAAATTTGTCTGGGGTTATGGAAATCACTTGAGGGTTGAGGGTATGAAGACATATGGAGAATATGAGAAGTATGTGTTTTGATGAGGAAATCAGTGCTGAAAAAAGGAGAATTTTCACGATGTATAGAAGAGAGGACCATGGGGAGACGTGTGCTGGGAGCAGTAAGGAAGCTGGGAGGAACTGAGAGAAAATAGCGAGAGCTAGTGAAATATTTGGTAGTAGTAACAACGGTAATCTATAGCGAAAATGAGCTGAAATGGAGGAAGCAAATAGCTAAATGTTATCGTTGAAATAGAATGAAAAATTTACAGATTATTTCACTGGAAAAAAGTCCTGTAATTTTTTAAAAGTTGTTGAATGTTGAAGACAACTAGTTGCAGGAATCACCGAGACATAAGACTGGAAACGACCAATCAAGATCTGAGAAGTGTGTACAAATGCTTTTTCACGAAGCATGTTCACATAGATAGCAAAGGAGCGACAACGATAAATAAGTATATCACTTTGCCTAAAAGGTACAGAATTACCTGTGAGCATGACGAGGCATAATATTACTTAATATATCTGAAATGGCGATCATAAAATTTGCCAAATGTTAGTGCTATTGACTGAGTGTATATAATATTGTATATAAAGATATTGCTATTTCTATAAAATAAAAGAAAAAAACGAAAGGGTGTACAGTCAAGTTTTGATTATAAACGTAAGACAGAACAAAAGGCACGATAGGGGTCAAGCAATGCAGGTTAAGACAAAATCGAAAGCACAGGGATTAAGTGTTCCTCATAAGACAGTTATGTGAAGACTAAGAATAAGGAAAAGCTTATGATGAAATATAAACTGATGTAGAGTAGCGGTTGTTAAGGATGTAAAGTAAGAAGGTCGTTTGTTACAAGCGTTTAGGGCCTTATATAGTCAGGATGCTTTGCCATGAGATATTGTTGAAGGCTGCGTTTTTGCTTAAGGGTAGGCTCCACTTTGGAGGGGTGCCGATCGTAAAAGATCGTAAAAATATTTGCCAAAAATACACTAATCAAGACAGGCTAATGAAATTTTCAGGCATTATTAGCAATATAATAACGCATATTCTCTGTGAGTTTTATCATCCTACAGGGAAAATAAATGATTTTATGAAAAAAAATGTGAAATTCAGGGCCCCTTGTACTGAAGGTTATTTGGTGATCGGTGAGAAACTACAGTCTTGAATAGAAATTCGGTCTTACAGAATGTTGGCATATCCACCTGGAACATGCACATAAAGTATTATCAAAATAGAACAGTAAATAAGCACGTAATAACAAAAAAAAGAGCAACAACTTCAGGTAAGTTCAGCGAAAGCCCCGCCGAAAAATAAGACTATAGCTAGGAAGAAATATTCAGAAAAAATTCAAACCTCGATTTAGGGACAAAACCTTCTGAGAGTTTGTAGTTATTATGTCACTTGATAGCCTAAAACATCTAAAAATTATATTATTTAGGACAATCAAAGAAATATTCCCCCCCCCCCCCCCGCTTTCCCGAAAAAAAACAAACCAGAGAAAAAGCGAAAAAGCGATTTTTTCTGAGGACAAGAAACTTGAAAAATTAGTTTAGATACCCCTAAAATGGTTTTCTGAGATGAAACTACTCATAGGAAACGTAGAAAACGACATCGACCAATTTAGAGAGATATACTATAATATTTGCGATTTCCATATTTATCGGCTGCGCTTTCGCTTCAGTTGTTGCTCTCTTTTTTGTTGTTGTTACGTGCTTATTTACTGTTCTATTTTGATAATAATTTATGTGCATATTCCAGGTGGATATACCAACATTCTGTAAGACCGAATTTCTATTCAAGACTGTAGTTTCTCACCGATCACCAAATAACCTTCAGTACAAGGGGCCTGAATTTCACATTTTTTTTCTTAAAATCATTTATTTTCCCTGTAGGATGATAAAACTCACAGAGAATATGCGTTATTATAGTGCTAATAATGCCTGATAAATTCATTAGCCTGTCTTGATTAGTGTATTTTTGGCAAATATTTTTACGATCGGCACCCCCCCAAAGTGGAGACTATCTTAAGATAGCTCACTGGTTATCCAGTCCTCCCGTGGTAAAAAAGAAAACAAGTCTAGCTGTCTTGCAGAATAAGAGGTATTGATTGATCTGGGTAGCATTATCGGAGGGTGACCGGTCATAGATCCACAGAAAACAAGGCACAATTTGGCTGGATAAAAGTCACAGGAAAAAAAAAGTCACATTAATTTTTGGTGGCCGGTAATAAAGTCACAAGGGAAAATTCACCATATTTCTTGGGGGTCTTTATCTCTACCATATTTACAGTCGTTTACTTATGTTTATACGGTAATCCCCAACGGGCTTGTACTAAACACGCCGCAGAAGTGGATACATACAAGAGTTAAAACCCTTTGGGGTCACTGTGTAGAAAAGATTAATGGGACTTTTCCTGTGACTTTTTGTACCTGGATTCGATAGGAGAAATAAGTGCGTGTTTACTGGTCACTGAAAGTGGCTGTGAATGAAATGTCGACTGGCTGACTGACTAATTGGTGGTCATGGAGAAAGATCTACGTAGATATTGATACGAGAGAGAGAGAGAGAGAGAGAGAGAGAGAGAGAGAGAGAGAGAGAGAGAATGGCGTTGCAGAAATTCTACACCCTTTATATTTACAATATAAAAAAACTGAGTCGTCTCTGCTGAATATTTCAACGAAACCAAATTATGTTTATATTGGAAAGAGAGAGAGAGAGAGAGAGAGAGAGAGAGAGAGAGAGAGAGAGAGAGAATGGCGTTGCAGAAATTTTACACCCTGTCAATATTTACAATCTCATAAACTACGTCATCCCTGCTGCATATTTTAACGAAACCAAATTATGTTTATATTGGAGAGAGAGAGAGAGAGAGAGAGACGCTGTCTTTTATCTTTATCAAACTCCATACATATGTCCTTGGCTCCCAGCTCTACAAAGATAACTGTTGGTTTTATTCCAGTTTTCATAAACATGCTTTGTCCCCGAATGCTGTGCATATTCGGTCTAACGACAATCTTCTTGCTGGTTATCCTCGCCAACCAACACACTGTAGGACTAGTGTCTTTAGTTTACTTAAACGGATATCCTGTCAGTGACGTGTGTTAACAATGGTATTGCGAACGTAGACCAATAATGCACATAACATGCCTTTGCATATTAAGTGCATTTGCATTAAGTATATATGTGTAAAATGATGCTTATATACAGTATTGTACATTCTCCTGTGAATATAATTATCTATCAGGCACAACCTTGTTCACCATTAAAGTCATGAGGCATGATCAAGCAAGTAGAATGGTAAAATAAATAATTAAAAGCAAGCTGCTTTCATGCTGATAGAGCATGACAAAGCATACCCTTTATTTCCTAATAATAAAGTATATACCAGAAGCAAAATCCCCTAGTTCTTTGCTAAGTGTAGGGTACACGAAATAAAATCATTTCTGTTCCCAATTTAACTTATAGTTGTGCTAAGAAATCTGAAAAAAACTGTTTTATCATTTGGATAAGTAGATCTAGAGACTATCGCAATGATGATAATCAATTTTATTCATTTGGCATCTTTCAAATATTGCTAGAAATGTTTAAATTTCCGTCGGATGGCAACACTGCATGATGGCCTGCGGAGAACGGTCACCTTGGGAAATTAGTAGTCCGTTATGCCTGCACTAAGCCTGAGGTTAGTTTTAATTTGAAAATCTTGTCTAAATTTTCTTGCTATGAAGTCATCAATGTCACTTTTCATCATTTCCTAGCTAAAATATAATCATCGACCAGTTACTATTAAAATATACCAAATAACTAACTTGGTATATGTGACAGTGGGATCGGATTTCATATATGAATTCATTATCTAATAAAAGAGATGATATCCTCCTCATGCCTTACTCACGTACCCAAGGTCTTATACGTACAGGCCTGTACCGAGAGGGGCGGGGTGGTTCGAACGATCTCCCCACCAAATTTCTGGAAGTCCATATTTTCAAGTATTTCATCTTGTATATACCTATATATGCAATGACATTTATAGAAGAAAAGGTCGTTTTATGAAAAACAACGACCACCCCACCCACCCCCCATAAAAAAAAAAAAAAAAAAAAAAAAAAAAACTGGTTACGGGGTGAGAGGTCGACCTGGCCTACGCACATATACTACATGCATAGGTGGAGGTTTTGTGACGGCGCGCGGTAGTAGGACCTTGGGTGTGGGAAGGATGAAGTAAGCGCACGTCACGTCTCCTCTCTCTGTCTCTCAGCTTCGGCCCACAACAGTCAACTAACAGTGAATTACGTAATTCAACGCAGCCATTGGTCAGCAGAAACATACTATAGCTAAGGGAACATTCCCAAAGCATCCCTTCATGTCATCTTCGAAGAGAGATCGAAACTTTGTCATTGAGTTCCAAGTTAATTGCCAGAGAGCGTTTGTACAGACGAGAGAGAGAAAGATTTTTTTTTTCTTTTATTGGAGAAAATATACAATATTTTACAATTTTAACAATGACATTCAGAATTTTATCCAATTTGACTTAAATTTACAAGAATTTAACAAAAATCTTATCTCGTACTTTTTACAAATAATCTATATATGTATTTTAATGTAAATATTTTTCTGTCGCTACCCATATAAGATTTCATAGAGAGAGATTCCTACGATTAACACATTCATATTGCATATGTTTTTCAAAGCATAATATATCCTTGAGTGCAACTCTTTCTATCCGGTCTTTGTCGAAATCTGACGCCTAATATCCCGATTCCTTTAGTCAAAAGGCAAAATCAGAAAACTTGTCATTTCATTTGACGAAATGAATATGGCCGTTGTATAGGAACCTCATGATAAGTTCAAGTAATTATGTTAAGAGGTTTAACGGGAAGCTGGAAACAACCCATATACTACCAATATGATCAATGATCACTTCAACGTGCAATAAAAAAAAAAAACTTACTAATATATTATTATAAGTGTTGAAAAAGCTGGCTTTGCCGAAGTGGCAATTGTTGATGATCTTGAACCGAGTGATTTGCGGGTTTGGAAATAATTCGGGATTGGTCCCCTTCACCTTTGATTTTTTTTTTTAATTCATGTGCTGATAGAAAAGTGTTCATATTTGCTGATATTTGCAATTTGATAAAGTTAATAAGAAATCATTTTTCGGACAACGGGTTTCTTACGGAAAATGGAAAACGAGCATTTGATTCCTGTAACGTGGAATGCTAATGAAATAAAACCCGTATGAGAGTATGCCTTGGCACATTCATTGAATGACACACACTAAAGTAAGTGGCTTACAAAGACAGCTTGTAAAATAGCTGTCCAGCTACTTTTAAATTCACTTGCCAAGGCTTTGCATTTTTCAAAAGGAGAGAAGTAGGGGCTTACCATAGCGCGTCAATTGGAAGGAAACTGCTGCCGATTTTATGGCTACAGTGAACAAGAAGGTTCGATGTCATGCATTGCTCTATGGTGTTCGGTGACATAACAGCCACCAGTGCATCAGGGATCAATGTGGATAGCCAGAAAAGTGCTTTACAAACAATGATTTATTATGGCGCGGCGACTAAATCAAGTGTCTTGAAAGCTTTTTTTGGGATGGATTAGGTAGATGAGGGGTTCAGAAGATCACCTCAATGCAGTTCCTTATAAATACAGATTGAAAAACGGTTGAACTTGTTAGAGAGAAGGCAAACTGCGGCAAAGGAAATGAAAAGCTTGACCAGCTAGCGCATCAAAAGGTATCATCTGGACGTGATGGAAAAGGTCCTAATAAATCTTTCCATGGCAGGGAAATGGACATGCAAAGGCTCGTAAGTAAGACAAACATGAGTTTTAGAGACATGGAATTTGATGTGGATCTTACGAATGACGAAATATTTTCTGAGGAGACGCAATGGGATCTGTTATCGAAGAAAAGTCCTTGAGATATATCGGTGGATGTGGAGTGAAAAAGTTTCCTGTTAAATATCCAAGAATAGTTACGTTGTTAACAGCAAGACGTCAGAAACATGGGTCCGTTACATAAGCGAAGGAAAACTATTCACCATCAGACGACTTTTTCCTTAAATAAACTTTTTTTTAGAGAAATACAGCAATTCATGGCAATGGTCTTAGACCAGGAACGGAATCCATACAGTTAATGGCTGCTGACGAGGCT
>NC_061107.1:53421917-53509417 GCF_015104395.2 Macrobrachium nipponense | reverse complement strand
TACACACCCAATATCTTTCTCCTATCATGTTTCACGTCTAACCAATGGAGCGCCCAGTCTTCTCTATTACTCCATCTCCCAGTTCCAAATATTGAGGTCTTGCTTTTGTTCAACTTAGCACCTGACGCTTTTTCAAAATCATGAATCACATTTTCCAGCACATTTAAACCAGTTTCATTCTCAATGAAAATATGTGAATCGTCAGCATATCCAGCAATTGACAACTTTTTTGCATTTGGCATGGATAAAGACAAAGGGGATAACTTAGTTTTTATCATTCTGTAAAATGGATCAAGGTCCACAGCAAAGAGAACCATTGAAAGAGGGCATCCCTGTCTCACTGACTGTTTAACAACATATGGTTTGGATAACAAACCATTTACCATCACAGAACTAGTTATCTGATTATATAAGCCTCTACCCAACAAATTGCTTTTTTTGCAAGACCAAAAGCTTTCAATATTTTAAGCACAAACTTTATACTCACTCTATCAAAAGCACGAGACCAGTCTAAAGATATAATAGCACACTTATTATTACACTCGTTAGCAAAATATAATACATCTCTAATTAGTGTGTTACACTCTATGATACTTCTGCTTGGAATACAGAACTGTTCAGCGGAAATCATCTTGTCAAGACATGCTGTTAATCTTCTGCATATAAGTTTAGACAGGATTTTGTAGTCCATGTTCAACATGCAAATAGGTCTCCAATTTTTTAGTAGCTTTATATTTCCAGTCTTTGGAATAAGTTTTATTAGACACTGTCTCTGAGTCTTTGTTAACAAAAATACTTCTAAATAGTTGTGAACAACTTCAAGAAAATCCATTCCTATTACATGCCACAATTTCTTATAAAACTCCACTGGAATACCATCATTTCCAGGTGATTTATTATTAATCATTCCATTAACAATACTTTCAATTTCTTTGAGCGACGAATTTTTTAACATTTCCCTGTTATCATCATCTGATAACACATTTGGTATTAAATTAACATATTCATATTCACAGTTTGCACTTACCTCTGACTCTGTGGACATTAAATTCACATAATAATCACTAATGTAAGTAGCTATACAATCAGTACCTGAAATAATCTGTCCCTCTTTCCACTTTCCTATATTTTCAGTAGTCATTTCACTCATAACTAGCTTTCGTGCCCTTGCCTTTTGCTTATTCAACAGGTAGTGGGACAATTTCTCGCCCTCAATTTGTTCTTGAAGTCTACTTCTGATTCTCACTCCTTCAACAACATCATTCTTCAGTTTCGTAATTATAGTTTTGAGCTGATCTATTTCATTAAGTTAGTAACCGATAAAATGCTAGCTTTCTCCAAGGCTCTTTTTAGACAACTCTCAAAATAGTTCAACCTTCCAAATTTATATAATTATTTTTTTTCTCTACCTGCTCTAATAAAGAAAACTTTAATTCTTTGCTTAGGATCATCCCACCATTCCCCAATATCCGAAAAAGAAGCTTTAATCTTCTTAACACTTAAATTTGTCTGAAATATCCGAATCCTCTAAAAGTGAAACACTCATTTTCCACAATCCTTTATACACTTTAATGTTTGGGTTTATAACAAATTCGAAACACACGCATCCTATGTGGGCACTAAAACTTACTGGAATTGTATCTACATCGTTAATGGAATTGAACAACTTATCAACATATATCCTATCTAACCTTGCACCATAATCTACTTTTACATATGTATAAGGTGGAACAGCCTTTTTAAAACTATAAATGTCTTTCATTTTTTAACTCTTATTCAGGTCTTCAGACTTGAGGACATAAGATAGGAGTTACGTTTAGAACAATCTCTTTCACTAGTAATACAATTGAAATCGCCCCCAAATATCAAATTTTCCGTATTACCTCTCAGGTAAAAGCACAGGTCTTGTTCAAAAAAAACTTTTCCTTTCACCTTTCTTTGTCGACCCAGAAGGTGCATATACATTCAGGATGTGCAATAAACTCTGACCAATGCATATCCGCAAAGAAAGTATCTTGCCTTCAGCATCATTTTCTTCACTAGGACTGAATACTGCAAAGACTTTATCAAAATACCAGTACCACCTTTCAACATAGCTGGGGTATTAAGCAAAATGTCAAAATCTAAAGATAGAGTGTCTAGTAATTCAATAGTCTTAATATTATGATCCTGAAAGAGAAAAATGTCTATTCTACTGCGTTGTAGAAATGATTTCAGCACTTCCTGCTTTTTAGCATTATTTAATCCATTAATATTCACTGTAGCAATTTTAATGTTCATTTAAGAAAAATGTTAAATTTACTGCTTCTTTATCCTTCTAGCACTTGGACTCACCTTTTTCTTATTGTACCCTTTACGAGTACTGTTTTTATTTCTCATATTTTTACCCTTATTTTCACTTAAAGCAAAACCTCCTACTTGCATATTTTCTTCTGACTCGTCGTCACTCCCTTTTATATTAATCCAACTATTTCCATCCATCCATTCCAATTCATCCATCACAGATGCTTTAGAGGATAAGTTCTGTTTATTTTCATGCTTATCATGGTCATCTAACAAATACTTGTCAACCAAGTTACTCTTACTAACGCTCACTGTTGGTAGTACATTCTGTGAAGGTTGAGTTTCCAAACCACGTGTATTTAAACCTACTGCGTCCATATCTAAATTAATATCACCTTTCATAGGTAAACTGTCTTCATATTCAATGACTCCTTCCGAAACTATGCACCTGGGCCCTCGGGATCCCGTACTTGTTTCAACAGCCTTCTAACAACCTCAGGGCCATCAGCGTTCGCTGTTGGCTCATTATTAGCCACTACGTCATTACTTAAAAGTTTCCCCACACCATCACCTCTGACACCCTTATGTACTACATCCATCATCACGGGTTCCTCAAAAATAGCATTAATATCATCACTATTATCAGCTTCCTGGTTTTCAAAATCAATCTCGGGTCTTTTTCTGGTATATGAATTTCTGCAGTAACTACGTGAGTCTGTAAAACCTCCTTTATTTCTGACTTACCTAGATTACCCTGTTCACTGTCCATCTTTTGATAATCACCATGATCAACCACCATCCCACCGGTATTCGTATCAGAAATCATGGGTTCCTTTACGCCCCGTAGATCGGGGAAGTCGGCACTCCTCAATTTAGCCCAAGTATTCACCTCCACCGCACAATCAGCAATCAAATGCCCCGTGCTACCACATTTTTTACAAGTACGAGGCTGCCCACTATATAGGACATTATATGTCTGACCCCTTATTGAAATATAGGAAGGGATATGTTTTTCTAGTTCCATGAAAATCGTTCTGTCCCCGCTCAGAGCAAAACTATAATGACCAAACCCAAGTGTATTCTCACGAACATTTTTCACTTTTCCTTAGAAGGAGAAAACATTTTCAAGTACCGAAGACTGCATTTCGAAAGACACTTCTAATCTTAACGTAATTGATTGCCTTGGACACATTGTTTATCTTCACTCCACCGCTATTGTACTTGATTTGCTTCTCATCATACCTTTCCATCAGGGAATCAAAAAAGGATTAGAACTTGACTTTAAACAGACACTTTGATTTTCCAGTTACACAAATGCCATAAACCTCATTATCTGGAATCTCCATTACATCACGACATATTTTGGGCAATACATCCCAACTGTACATCTTATCATTTAAGAACGATATGCAGAAAGTGTTTATCCTTCTTGTTAACGTCGTCATCATATCAACCATTTAGGATCTCGAATGCCCTGTTGGGCACTCGATTACAAGTAACTTGATAACTTGAGAACTAGGGTTACAGCTGAAAACCAAACAAGAGTATGGACGGAGCAGCAGTCAGAACCTTCCCTCACGACCAAAGACTTTGCTCACGACAGCTCAAAGCGAACTCCTATGGAGTAAAACTGATAATCAGGCTGTTGGCCCCTTAACTTAATCAAGTCAACTCTAATTCTCCGCTAAAGAGACAACAGGCTGATTTAGTTCTAAATCATGACTGATTTTGGAAAGAATTCAACTGTCTAAATATAATTTCTAAAATTATGAATATCTCCACTCTCCCAAATTTTTTCGCTTACTAAATTATTTTCAGCAATGCCCAAGTTTCCATTACTTTTACGTAACAATGAGGGCGCCTTCAATACATCTGGTGGATCTGTCCAAGCATTCATACACAGCTTGACCATTTTAGCTTACTCGGGGAGTATGCCTACAAACTACTTTGTTGTTGTTGTTGTTGCTCTTGTTGGGGGTTACGAGAGGTCATTGGAAGATTCTATAAAGGTCTGAAAAAGATGTTTCGCACTGAGTTAAAGATACAGGAATTTTAGGATAGGATATTTATGATTTATTTATTAGAATGAAAATGTAAATAATAAATCTTGTGCATATTAAATAGTACAGAAAAATTATTTCTAATAAAATACACCATATTTATTTTAATACTGAATTCAGAGGTTGTTCAATTATTTTGTGTTTTCATTTATATATATATGACGTGTTCAGTTTGTGTCCTTTTTATTTGATCCTTCTTGTTGGTACGAGAAGTACTAAGTATGAGTATTAATTACGAAGACCACTTCATGTATAGTTAGGAATATAATGATTACAACTTATATTATAATATAAATGTAGTAGTGCAGTAACTGTTGAAATGTTTTCGTCTGTTGTCACAAAAGAAACGGATTTTTGCTGAATAAGCACACCCTTAAATATATATATATATATATATATATATATATATATATATATATATATATATGTAAGGGTGTGCTTATTCAGCAAAAACCCGTTTCTTTTGTGACAACAGACGAAAACATTTCAACGGTTACTGCACTACTACATTTATATTATAATATAAGTTGTAAACATTATATTTCTAACTATACATGAAGTGGTCTTCGTAATTAATACTCATACTTAGTACTTCTTGTACCAACAACAAGAATCTGCAAATATTACGCTCAAACCCTATCGTCAACAACAATATCTTTACGGATCACTTTCATAAAGATATTAGAATATGGAGACGGAGACTTTATTGTATGCTCAAGAAAAAGGCCTGCTTCCCACTCCTCATTCTTGTTCCCGTATAGTATACCTTACGATGCGACATCTGTTGGGTCTTCCATTAGTTATTTATTCAACTGCTTCGGTGTTTCATAGTTAGCGAATTCGATGCTCTCTGGATGGCAAAGGGAGCGGACTTTTGCGCACGATAGTACATACATCAAACTCGGCATGTCGTTGAATGTAGACAAAACATAAACAGCAAGTGGTTCGTCGGACTTCAACCTCGAGAAATTCACGAAGAGTTGTTCATAACCGGTTACTCAAAGTGTCCTCCAGGTAAAGAGCTTTCGGAACACTGGACTCCACTTTCCCTCCATATGAATATTTCGAGAATGATTAAACACAAACCATTAACTAGTTCATTGATTTTTCCTTTTATGTGAGATTTGTTATCTTTCATTTCGGATAATAGGACGAAATGAGAATCATAATTACATTCAGCTACATTCGTGCAAAGTTATATATATATATATATATATATATATACATATATATATATATATATATATATATATATATATGTAGTATATATAAAATAGATATATATATATATATATATCTATATATATATATATATATATAAGTCATATCACATTACCAGTGAGTTCATATACATATATCGGTGGCAGTGTTGGCTAAGGCTTCACTGCCAGTCCTGGAATTGAAGATGTTGATGGTTCATGCCCGTCGGCCGGCAATTCTATTATCGCTGAATAAATTCCCCTTCGGTTAAACATATATGAAAATATATTAATTCCGAGGTAGAGCGAATTAGATATTAAAGGACATTTGTAGCTCGATATATATATATATATATATATATATATATATATATATATATCTTTGCACGAATGCAGCTGAATGTAATGATGCACCCACCCCCGGTCTCATGTTAGGTTTGACTCATCCATCCCACTCGACTACTTTGTCAGCGATGTACTTGGCAGGGTGCAAACTGAACCATTCTGACAGGTGTTGGTGATTAACATCTCTGGCCTTACAATGAGTGAAAATTTGCACCCACCCCCGGTCTCTTGATAGGTTTGACTCATCTACTCGACTACTTTGTCAGCGATGTACTTGGCAACGCAACACAAGTGAACTCATCAAATAAGCTCGAGTCAAAACTGATGTCAAACATTTGTTTTTCCACACTAAAATCCATTGTTTTCTGAACATCTGACCAGTTTGGAACTTGTTTCAATGAAACCCACTGCATATACTCAAGGTTAGGTAGGTTAGTTGACCAGTGATCCAAGTACTTGGCACATGTGTCGTAAAACTTAAGGCCTGTCCACACGAGCGAGCCTGATCGGCGTGCTCTGGGGTTGACGGGCAAATTCGGGTGGGCTTACCCTGAATGTTGTCCACACGGGTGAGGCGATGGAGAGGTGGGCGTGCCCGACAATGCCAGTAGTGTGTAAAGTGCAGTACGATAAACATGGCGCCTACCGCAAAGAAGAAGATAGTGTAGCATGATAATTGCTTTGCGTGTGATGAAAAAGAAGAAAATTAAGAGAATATGGTGCAAAGAATGGCTCAGTAAAAGAAATGTATATGGTTAACATACGTCTGCCAGGGTCGAAGTTCAAGGCATCAGGCACCACCATGGTGATTTTGCTACAAGACCAATTGGGCAATTTGACGGTTTGCCCGTCAAGTGTGCCCGTTAGAGGGGAAGTCCGCCAATCAGGCCCGATCGTGTGGACAGGCCTTTAACTACTATTTTTCTTATAGCTGAAGGAGCAGCCAGGCCCTCATGCTCAAGTGTGCCTACTAGTCTTCTAACCAAGTGTGGCTGGAACACATTATCTTTTTTTGATGGCAAAGTTTCCTTCAAGATAGATACAACACTAAACACTTCCACGGTAGAAATACTTTCCCCTTCAATATGGGCACATAAAAATGCATTCATCCATACTGGCGTACGTGTGCATACTGGATATGTTTCCATATATACATACATAGAAATAGACAGACAGATAGACATAAAGACAAACATACTTACATATATAGTACATACATAAATTCATGTAAGCATACGTACATATTTGGTTAATTCATAGACATGTGCAACACCCCCCCACCCCCCCCAACACATACTGTCATACATATACTGTAGCATTATGAGTTATTTATATATATATATATATATATATATATATATATATATATATATATACACACACACACATACTACCATCGTAACTTTATGGAGGAGTTATGGAGTTCCATTTGACAACGTGTGTGTGTGTATGAGAGAGAGAGAGAGAGAGAGAGAGAGAGTAATTGGTGGTTGGATGGTTAACGATTGGATTGGCTGTTGGTGCTGGGTTGTCTGCTGGTGCTGTTGGAGTTTAGAGTTCTGTGTTTTCAGTGACTTTTCAGTCAGTCTTTAGTGAGAAGCTGTGACAGCCAGTAGTGTTAGCAGGAGTCTGTTGAAGGCATTTTAGTCAGATAAGTTGTGTTGTTTTTTGTGTTGTTGTTGTGATTCCATGGTGTTGTTAATGGGTGTGTGTTGCCTTTTTGTGTGTTTTTTTTTTTGTTTTTTTTTTTTTTTGATTGCTTGTGCAGTGGTATTTTGTTGTGGTTGTGTTCCTTGTTTGTTGTTGTGTTGCTTGTTTGTTGTTGTGTTGTTGAGTTCCTTGTTGTTTGCTGTTTTGTTAAGTTGTGGTTGTGTTCCTTGTTTGTTGTGTTGTTGAGCTGTGGTTGTGTTCTTTGGTTGTTGTTGTGTTGTTGTTGGGTTGTAGTCCTTGGGTGTTGTGGTTCTTGGTGGTTGTTGTGGTGTCTCAGTAACCTCGACCAGCGGACAGCACAGGATAGCCCGTAGTATCTGGAGTGGTAGGTAAGTACATGTGTTTTGAGAGTTTTTTGTTTTTTGTGTTTGTTTGTTTGTTTGTTTTCTGTGTGTAGGTAAGTCAATTGTCCTGCATATTTTGTTGTGTAAAGAAGAAAGTGTGACTTTCCATCTTTTTAGCCTTTGGGTATAGACTGTTACGTTAATTGAAAAACAGGGTCAACACCATAATATTGTTTGTGGATCAATAGTTTTCATGGACCATCGCATTCTACATTAGCAATAATCACAATTGGACAGGTAGACGGTTATTCAATTCACAGCGCATTGTCGTTGCTGTAACTTAGCATCACCGACAAAACAGCCAAATAATACATACTGAAAAAAAATCATTCGCTAGTTAGTCTATTAGACGATCACATTGCCACTTACCCAGGAACTCTCTCTCCTATCAATTTTTTGTCTTGACCTCTGCGCTATGATAATATTTTTCTTCGGCTTCTTTCTTTCCATCTTTTTACTGAATATGAATTTGTTACATGAGTGAACGTATCTGAATCTTTCATTTTGCATCAGTATTTTTATTTTTTTTTTTTTGAAATTACATATAGCCATAATTTGCAAGTGTCTAAAACCTGGCATTGGGTTGTCGTCACCCGTAACATCCACTTCCACTATGGAAGTTGGCCCAATCACTGAATGTAACTAAATATAACAGATCTATGAATGTTTAGATATAGAGGGTGCACTAGCAGCAGTTTGTGGTTGCTACCTCAGTAACGTAAAGGAATTAAAAATTTTACTAACCTGCTGCTGTAAATGGTAGCTACTATTTTTTTTTTTTTAAGAGGCAGCTTGCAGATCATAGAACACCGCCGTGAACACTGTTCCTGAAATGTTTTGTATCGATCTTGTGGACAGTCACGTCTGTTGATAAAATACGAACCTATAGGAAATACTAATTCATGAATACCGACTTCTTAAGCACTTTCATTCTCATATGTATTTCGCATATTTCCTTAACTGCACATCTCACACCCAAACAAAGTAGTATCGTCAACAACAAAAACTTTACGATCACTTTCTTAACGATATTAGAATATGGAGAATTTCCTCTACCATACTCAAGAAAAATACCTGCTTCCCACTCCTTCCATTCTAGTATGCCCTTACGGTGCGACATCTGTTGGGTTCCATTAGTTACTTGTTCAACTGCTTCGGTGTTTCATAGTCAGCGGATTCGTGTTCACTCTGCATGGTTAAGGGAACGGACTTTTGTGCACGGTAGTACCTACATAATTCTACATTATACCATTTCTTCCAACAGAGGTGGTTCTAGATAAAAAAAAAAAAAAAAAAAAAAAAAAAAAAAAAAAAAAAAAACAGTACATCGATCATTTTGTCACTATTAAATTCATAGCGTAATTGCTGAACTGTGTGGGAACCCTGTGCTGTAAAGACCACCACATTCGCTGTTTCTTTCGCTGCACACAGGTTCATCACCCTCGTGGAATGCCCTCACTACATAACCTCGCCATTCAACTCTATTCGACATTCGCACAAGGGTTTCCTGGGTAACGAGGCGTCCCCTTTCCAGCTATTTTTAAGTTCTTATCACTTTCGAATTACACACTCATTTCACCATCCAATCGTCTATCATTCTTTGCTTTCGCCTACGCAAACCTTTTAACCACTTCTATGTATCACCATATTCACCAGGTTTCTTACGATACACGGTTGCGTTGTTGCCGAATAGAAATTTAACAGCGTCCACAGACCAATGTTCAATTAAGAAGGCCTCACTTCTAATTGAATATGTAACGCTAACTGAAATGACCCACAGAGTTGATGCAAAATGAATGGTGACAGGTCTTGTCAAGTGAATTTGCAGCGAAGAGTGAGGTGTTACAAGGGAGTGTTTATTACACTTCATAGATTTTATATCGAAACAGCGGCCGGAGAAAGATTAAACAACAGAAAGTTGACGTACTTTTACTATTCAGATGATGCTGTTTTAATTATCAAAAGACCAGGTGTTTTACGAAGCTCTCAGTAGAATATATCATATATCAAGAAACATCGGACTCAAAATCAATCTAAGAAAAACTGATATTAGCTGGAGAGAGGACTAATATGATTGATTGAATCTTTCAAATATTCGGGACCAAATATCCAGTACAGATTCTCTCAACTTAGAAATTATGGAAAGAATGGAAAAGGCGGAAAGAATGGAAAAGGCGGAAAGAATGGAAAAGGCAAGTCAACAATGGCGGGCTAAATACGATCTGGGAATCAAATAGCCTGAAATCGCGTTCGGAAGGAAGACTTATGCTTAAGTCTAATACGATCTGAATGACAACTAACTTGAGGAGATTATGGCGACTTGAGAGTAAAGCTTTCAAAACATATTAGGAGACAGACGGCAAGATAAAGTGGGAAAATAATACCGTAAAGGAAAGGACACGGGTTAAATGAAACTAAATGTAGCATTATAGTGCGATTACGTTAGGTCTGAATTTCCACACAATGGTTTGACACTTCATGTCACCCAGGGAACCTATAGTTTGAAAGACAAATGATCTTATACACACACACACACACACATATACATATATAATATATATATATATATATATATATATATATATATATATATATATATATATTATATACATATATATATATATATATATATATATATATAATATATATGAATATTATCACATCACCGTGATTCATATAAATCATTCGAGCTACAAATGTCCTTTAATATCATATTCGCTCTACCTCAGAATTGATATATTTCCATATATGTACCGAGGGGGAATTTTTTAGTTGATAATAATTTCGTACCCCCATGGGGTACATATATGGAAATATATCAATTCTGAGGTAGAGCGAATATGATGTTAAAGGACATTTGTAGCTCGAATGATAATATTATATATATATATATACATATATATATAATATTGTTCTGAACTGCTCGTTCACTCCTAGAAAATGTAATTTAACACTAGAAAGATTGGCCTTGAATGGAGGAACGAGAGGTCACAACTAAGTAAAGAGGAAAAAAACTATGGCAGAAGGCCAATATTACTGAGGAAAGAGAAATTTACATAAAAGCTGAATTTTAGTTTTAAATGCACTGTATTTACATTAATTTACATAGGTCCAGGAACTAATAAGGTGGTTGATTGTTGATCCACAGGAAACACATGGCTGGGGCAACCAGACACAGCGTTCAGAATTTTGCACAAACGGGTTATTGAAAATGCAGGGCTTGCTCCAAGGGTTTCCAATTTCCACCACAATCAGGCATGGTGTTTGTCTGCAAAGAGATGGGAACGTTACACACTACTTCCTTTCAATCAGAAGTTTACAGGCCACTCAGGGGGGGATGAAAATGGCTGGGAATTTACACAAAGAGAACTATTTCATTGCTTGAATTTACTAGGGGATGTTTACTAGTATCACAAGGGGAGTAATCACAGTATTGAACCAAGATGGGGGGAATGAGGAGCTAAACAAAGGGAGGGAGAATTTGCCTTGGAAAAATGGAAATGAAATACAGACAAAAGGCAAAACAATTCCCTGGCTGAACTGGAATTTACTCTCACAGTACCTGGAAATCCTGGGCTTAGACATCTGCACACGAGGGCGAATGTTACACACTACTTCCTTTCAATCAAAAGTTTATAGGCCACACAGGGGGGAATGAAAATGGCTGGGAATTTACACACAGAACTATTTCATTGCTTGAATTTACTAGGGGATGTTTACTAGTATCACAAGGGGAGTAATCACAGCATCGAACCAAGATGGGGGGAATGAGGAGCTAAACAAAGGGAGGGAGAAGTCGCCTTGGAAAAATGGAAATGAAATACAGACAAAAGGCAAAACAATTCCCTGGCTGAACTGGAATTTACTCTCACAGTACCTGGAAATCCTGGGCTTGGACGTCTTCTGCTTGAAATTTCTGTGCACTATGGTCGTATAAAATACTTGGGACTTCCCCAGAGGAGACGGGGGGGGGGGGGGGGGGGGGGCAGAAAGGGGTGAAAAACGGTGTCTGCAGGGCTAGGTAAGGAGCTTCGGAGCACTCTGAGATCTAAGGTAGTTTTGAGGGTGAACTGCTGGGCTCTTACCCTTTTAAGACTTCCTCCTGGTAAGATCCACCCAGTCCCTGTGGGGGGTAAATTCCGACAACCAATGGAAGAAGAGAGCTTTTTTAGAGAATGGATGCTTTCAGTTCAAAGGGGCAACTTGCATATAGACAAGGGTGACTGAATCTTGGTATTAGAGACCTCACTTTCCTTGGTTCTGGCTTAAAATCTTGAACACCTCCCCATTCTAGAGGACATTTCAACCCTAGATGGGTTGGAATGGACAAGACAAGCCAGAAACAAGGACCAATGGCAAATATAAGTTACTGAGCCTTCCATTCTCCCTCGAGTGGACTTATAATATAAGCAATATTCAAACTCTGCCGATGATAATATTCATGAAGTCTTACTCGACAGGTGGAGGATTAATGATTAAAAAAAATAAATAAATAAAGTGTGACGAGACTAAAGACTAACAATTTGCTATATTCCAATAAAGAATACTCTTAAACTATAATGTCACACTGAGAATAACAATGAATAGCAATTAGTGATTATATAAAACTTAACCTATAGGGTAAATTATATCATATATAATACTGCTAGCTTAATTGTTTAAGGCAGCACATACTATCAGTTTACCCTGATGGGATGATATGAGGCGTTCAGGTGTGTTAATGGCCCTACGGTTTCGTTAAGCAACTTTGTCTCATAACAAGATGCCTAACAGTATTGATTACATCCTAGCAAACATTAGTGCAAATTAACAAGGGGAAAATTAATGAAGTAATTCTTTGTAGAGATTAAATAAGATGACACAAAAAATGTAAATTTCACTAGAGACAATGGCAATTTCACAAAATATAAAGACTAGGGGATAACACTAAATCAGAAATCAAATCGACAATGCATAAATGAGCCAGGCTTTGAAAATATCTCTAAAGCTATGGAATTCTAAGTTCCTAGAATAGGGCATGGTACCAATTGTGGTACTTTTATGACAGTAGCTCATAATGAAGTACTAATTTATAAGGCTAGAATAGCTGGCAGGTTTGGCTCTGCCTAAGCAGAGCATACAATATAAAATAAATGCCTAAAGGCAGTAAAGAAGAAGAAAGGAAACCAAGGAAGAGAAGATACAGACAGTACAAAAAAATAGAAAGTTACAAAAAAGATAAGAAGGAAGTAGAGTTATGAAAGGGTAAGAAGGAAGTAGAAGTAGCAGAATCTGGCACTCTCCTCTGGATGGAGAGGGATAGAATTCTCGATAAGAGGGTGGCACTGTGCCAGGAACTAGTGCGGAGAGACTATTGGCTCTTGTAAAGTTTTGGAAAACCTCGACACCCTTTTCCTTTCTTCCTTCGACCTCTCTGAGGTCGGTTTGACGATGCCATTGGGGGCCTTGAATGATTCAAGCCCTTTGAAGATTCCACAAGGGCATTGGCTCCGGCTGCTGCAACAACTGGGGCCTTGGCACTCGTCCCCGTGCCTAATGCTGCATAGCTCAGTTCCCTGAGTTCTTCGGCCAAATGGGATTCGGCAGAGTCATTACTCCGGTACCGGTTAGTTGCTGACAGAGGGGGATTGGATGAGGTAATGGTATTCGGGATGGGCTTACCCGTTGGGAGGACCGACTCTCGGACAGTCTGCGAGGCCGCACCGTTATTGGAGTGTCCACTAAGGTCATGGGTGTCCTGGAGGATTCCTATTGGAATTGGCTCTTCCTTGACTGCCAGCATGGGTAGTGGGGCCAAGCCAGCGGAGGGAAAGCAACCGGGACTTGAGCTCCGGGAGGGAGACTCGAGTCTTGCCTTGGCACTGGCACTGAGGCTGCTCCTGGCTTAGTGGAAGGACTCAAATGTGGCTCAACATCCATGAGAGATGGAGCCTGGCACCTTTAAGTGGCACTGGCTGTGCAGAGGTAGTTCTTGGAGGCCCGTGGAACGGGTCTGGAGCTATGTGAGGGCGGGGGCCCTGATACAGTATAAAAGTAAGAGAAGACTTGAAATCTTGTCCTAGCAGGACATCATAACCTCCTGGTATATAGGTTGCTACTGCCATGGTACATATCTTAGAACGGTGTGGTCGTGTGACACTCAACCGGACAGTAGGTAAGAACATCTTGATGTGGTAGAGGCTCTCTATCGGAATGAACTGGTGCCTATCAACCTGAGCTGCGTAGGGAATTTTATCCTCTCCGATGATGGATACTTGCGCACCGGTGTCGTCAAAAGCTCGGACCTGGTGGGCAGGATAGTGACCTCTGGGAGGTGCGACAAATATGGGGCCTAGAGCTGACGGATTCGTCACGGCCATAGCAATGGCAGAAACAGCAGCTTTCTTGGGGCATCCTGCCCAGGCAGCAGTGTGCCCATGCAATTTGCAGGAGTCACAGAAACTCTTGCTAAAATCAGGCTTGGGCGTGTTGTTTCTGTTCCAATGGCTGTTGTTCTTGTTATTATAATGATTGGGTAGTCCACTTGGAGGAGTGGTGGCAGCTTGCTGAGGAGGATCCACCTTTGAGAGGCACTGCTCCATGGTGTGACCTGGTTTATTGGAACGCCCACACACAGGTTTCCGTGGAGGAACATTGGGGCGCTGGGTAGGCTGAGAGGTGGCAGCAGAAGTAAGAGGGAGAGCAGGGCGTATTTTCTTTTTTAAAGAACTCTGCAGAGGATGGTGGGTGTCATAGGCGTCTGCCCCACTCACAGCACTCCCGAATAGTTTTAGGGGCCTTGTCCACCAAGTGGGTGGCAAGCTCAGGGGGAGTATAGGACAAAAAGTCCTCTAATTGAAAGAGCTCTAAAACCTCCTCAACGGATGTTGCATTTGAGGCCTTCGTCCACCTATGGAGTGCCGGTGTCTTCTTTGCTACCCACTCTGTCCATGTCTGGTTAGCCTCCTTGGGCATAGTCCTCCATTTCCGCCTCCACCGGTCTGGGGTCAACTCATAAGCCCCAAGGATTGCCTCTCAGATGAGGGCGAGATCTTGTCACTCATTCAGGGGAAGGGACTCGAATGCAATCTGCCCTTTGCCAGCAAGATGCTTGCCAAGGAGGAGGGCCACTTCCTGAGGGGTTGGATTGAAGTTCTCGAATACCTGCTTGACATAATCAAGCCAGGTGTCGGGTTCGCTATCGTCCCAAGTCCTAATGAGGTCACCCATTATGAGGAGGTGAGAGTGTGAAGGAGGGGGTGCAGGGGGAGTGGCAGTCAGAGGTGCCAAAATGGCACTCTGGACTCCCATAGCCAGTTGATGGGCTCTTTCTGCAGCCTCTCTTCTCTCCTGGGCTTCTCTTTCTTTCTCCTTTTCTGCTGCTTGGAATGCCCTTTCAGCTGCTTCTCTTTCCTCTTGTGCTTCTCTCTCCTTCTCCCTTTCGGCTGCCTGGTAGGCTCTCTCTCCAGCTTCTCTCTCCTTCTCCCTTTCGACTGCCTGGTGGGCTCTCTCATGTGCTTCTCTCTCCTTCTCCCTTTTGAGTGTCCTCTCTTGGGCTGCTTCTTTCAGCTTGTCGTTCACCCAACTGATCAGTTTTGTGCCCTCCAGCCCCAGGGCTTTTCCGGCTTCTGTGAAGGCCTTAGCCTCCTCCAGTGCTGCATTACTGGCCATCTCAGCAGTAAAATGCTAGTAGACTAGCCTGGAAATAATAGGATGGAAGGCAGTTGCAAAACTGCAAATGTCGCTAGGGGTATGAGGAAATACTCAATGCAGATACTTGGCAAGATGACCGTAAAATCCCTGCAAATACAGTTACTACTGGCATGTAGCGCGGCGGAAAACTTACACCGTAAAATGTCTGTAATTTACAGTTCTGCGGAGAACTTGACGCCGGTAATGGATTTGGCTATAAGTTTTGTACACAAGGAACCTTAATGCGAGTATGGCTTTGTAAAATAAAAAAAGAAAGACTCTGGTTATGAATTTCACGGAAACTCAACATGAAACATGGCAAATGCAGAAACTCATGTAAATACGACTTTGTGAATAAAAAATAAAGAATCTGGTCACAAATTTCACGGAAACTCAATGTGAAAATGTGGCAAATGAACCTCGTAAACGCGGGACTCGACACGAATACGGCTTTGTGAATAAAAAGGAAAAGTCTGGTCACAAATTTTACGGAAACCTAACGTGAAAAAACGTGGCCCATGCAGTTGATAATATAAAATGTATATGGAATCTCCCTTTGTTTTTGTTTTTTTTTTATATCGTCTCGAGGACGAGCTCAGAATTCTTATTTTAAACGATAGCTCATATACATTAATTAAAGGGAAGAGGAAGAACCAGGATAAGGATCTCTCACCCTGCATAAATATACCGCCTCCGCACAAACCCCTTTCCACCCTAGCTCTCGCGAACCTAAGACCCTCGATTCCGTGAATTTAAAACCCCGGAGAGTTAGGCCTGCACACGGATCGGCTAGACAGAAGGAATGAATCACAAGTTCAAGGCCGCGGTAGGGGGAGTTAAGCTAAGTGTACATGTGCCCTTGTTTGAAACGCAAAAGTATTTGCCTTTATTATTATTCTATGCACAGAAAATAAAAAAGTTTATTCCTTATCTTAACGTTAAATTTCCGCTAACACTTTGTTTTTCTTTTTTTCTTACTTATTGACTCATCTATTCCTTTGTCAATAATAGGTTTGAAGTAGACACATGGCCAGGGATTTAAATCCTATCCTGTTTAGACCTGCAAGCGGCCACGAGCGCGAGTGAGAGAGAGAGAGAGAGAGAGAGACGAGCGTTCGACAATAACCAGGGCTATGATTCACATAAAAAAATGAAATATCTTTACAACGCGGGATTCGCGATTAACTTGCAATTCACGAAATATGGCACTTATTTTCATTTTGAATCTTACTCCCTAACCTCTATGCTTTATGTAATGGCACATAAAATTAAAATTTCTCTCTCGAGCTCTAGTCTATCAGCCTACATGTGGTCTATTTCCTATTGCTATAATGGCAGTCAGATTTTATGCCCATAACTAGAATACCTAGTTCTACATAAATAACTAAAAGATAAAATTTACCTTTTTCCTGTTGTGGAGAATTGGGAACCTTGCTTTCGTTTGCTCATAAAAAATATTAAAGGAATTCTGATTCATTTCTTTTGTGATACCAGCTTAACAATCACAAGGGGAGTAGTCACAGCATTGAACCAAGATGGGGGGAATGAGGAGCTAAACAAAGGAGGGGGGAAGTTGCCTTGGAAAAATAGAAATGAAATACAGACACAAGGCAAAACAATTCCCTGACTGAACTGGAATTTACCCTCACAGTACCTGGAAATCCTGGGCTTGGACGTCGTCTTCTGCTTGATATTTCTGTGCACTATGGACAAATAAAAATACTTGGGACTTCCCCCGAGGAGACAGGGGAGAGCAGAAAGGGGTGAAGCGGTGCTTGCAGGGCGAGTTAAGGAGCTTCTGAGTGCTCCGAGCTGTAAAGTAGTTCTGAGGGCGAACTGCTGGGTTCCTACCCTTTTAAGACTTCCTCCTGGTAAGATCCACCCAGTCCCTGTGGGGGGTAAATCCCGACAACCAATGGGAGAAGAGAGCTTTTCTAGAGAATGGATGCTTTCAGTTCAAAGGGGCAACTTGCATATAGACAAGGGTGACTGAATCTTGGTATTAGAGACCTTACTTTCCTTGGTTCTGGCTTAAAATCTTGAACAATATATACATATATATATATATATATATGTGCTTATTAGCTGACCAATCTAGTGTTGCCTGGGAAAACTCTAAATGACAACCAATAAACTTTCCCTCCTAAGGTAGTTGTTTCATTTACATTGCCCAGGATATTTGACATTTTATATTTCATCACTTCTGACCCCCATTTCTACTGGGGCTGAACTTGAAATTGAAGGGCATCAGTAGTGTCATTATTAATCTCAGTGACCTCAAATACTCTGGATTGGACCCTAATATCTGTCGTTTTCAGTCATTTTTATATTCACCCCTTTCCAACTTCCTTCCCACAACCACCCCCCCACACCCACTGGTACCAGTGATGTCTTACCCCCCCACAGTATTCTTTCCCAGGTGGGAGGTTATGTGTATACCAAGTTTGGTTGAAATTGATCGATGCGTGTCCAAGTGTATGTGGCACAAACACAAACATACATCCATCCATTTACATATATATTAATATTGTGGCTATTGAAATTTCATATAATGTATATATATATATATATATATATATATATATATATATATTATACAGTTAAGTGCACTACCCTGTTGACATATATACTGACTTTAATGTTTCGACTCGTATACAAGTGAATTTATTTCCATTTGGCATATTCTGTGTGTGTGTGTGGTGTGTGTTCTTTCTCTCAGGAAGTAAATGGAGGCGCTTTCACTCGCTATTGTTATCAGTAGGAATACGATTAGATTGTTGAAAGTGCATGCGTGCATAGCTCTTTCTGTTTGAGTCATATACCGATAAACATTACTATAATATTGAACCTTTCACTTAAACTGTAGTGAGAGAGAATGAGGAAATCAAAGGACAGAAACCTTTGATTATCTTCCCTGTTCGAGAAATGCTGAAGGTGACCCAACTCCACGACTGTCAGCTAGTTTACGAGATTTGATGATTCAAATCATTGCACACTATCTGCAATATTGCTTGACTTTGTCAGCTTCAGTGAAGTTTCTGTCTTCGGGGTTCATTTGAAAAAATTATTCCAGGTCTACTTCCATTGAAAAAAAAAAGGCTCCTGAAAGACGCGAGGAAGAGTAAAAGATCAAGTATAGTATATAAGTGATGAAAGAGAGAAATCTGAAGAACAACTGAGACGATGACGTAATGATCAGTGCGCAGCGAATATAACTGGGTTCCTGACTGTTACCGCTCTTTCGTGCCATCTCTAGCAGTCGACAGTCTGAAGAAGAGGTAATATTTCTTTGTAACGTTTCTGTAGAAACCCGAATAAGTAAATACTAAATAAATAGATAAATAGACAATAAAAAGAAACTGGATCACGATCATTGTGATCCTACAGACGATTGCCCTTTATGAGGAACAAAATGTATTAAAAATCTTTCCTGATCATACTTAAGTCTGACTGGCATTCATTTGTCCGTTAGTTCATTGCCAGTATACCCGTTTTAGTCATTATTTCTTCCGTGAGTGGAGATTCTATATTATATCATCCACTGTCACGTGTCTTCCCGCGACATCCTGAGGTCGTGGGACTTGGCACCGGCTTTGCTGTGCATAACACGATACAGACCTGACTGCTGCTGTTACTAAGCAAAACTGGTTCCGCGGCCGTCGAAGGACTTCATTAATTAAAAGGATTTTGCCTCTTGAGACACATAATATATTTAACCAGCTTATTTATCTAGTTTTTCATATTCTACATACGTACTTGTTTTTTTTAACTGATTTTTGCCTTCCTTGAAGATATTTTGTGATCTGGACTTTAGTGGGTGACACAAATCCTGTTCTTGTTATTAACTTGATGTATCTAATCTTATGAACTTCTAGCCATTTTTATGATCGTTTTTTTTTTCTGCAAGTCTTTATTTTCCTTTTCTAGACACAAACGTTCTCGCAGTTTCACACGCGGTCATTAACATCGTTTCATCAGTGACTTGTTTGAAAATTCGATTTGTCTCATAACTTTCTATTTATTTTCACATGATGCTTTCACAAAAACATAACTTAACTCAATATCTTTAAAAAAATATTTCCAGTGAAGTTTCTGTCTCTAGATTTAATGTAAAAAAAAATATTACAACAGTGCTGCTTCCATGCAAAAAATGCCTCCAGAAAGACCTGCCAACTGGTTTGAAATGGATTTGTATGTAAAGTCATCAGAACATAGAATTTAGGTCAAATACCAAACGCTTGGACCTATGCGGTCATTCAGTGCTGAAACGGAAATTGACAATAAAAAGGCTTGAGAGGTGTAAAAGGAGGAAAACCTCGCAGTTGCACATCAAAAAAATTGTTAGACAGGGAGGAAAGTCAGATGGAAGAAAGAGAATATAAAAGGACATACAATAAAAGGAATGAAATGGGTTGCAACCAGGGGAGGATGGGGCGCTGCAGAGACCCTTAGTTTTGGGGTATATGTGCCAGTGCGAGCTCTTAAACTTTCAGCAGTTTTTGTAAGTTGTATGTCGTAGGCAACTCAATCGCTTTGTTCTAGTAGTGTCTCATTGCCATTGATAAGGGTCAGTTACTCTGCTGCACAGGTGGCCAAACAGTCGATCGCTGCCACTTATATATATATATATATATATATATATATATATATATATATATATATATATATATATATATATACTATTATATGCTGGTACTTTCGTAACGGAAATATCTTCTCTTCGACTGTATGAAATGTTAGAAAAGAGTTTTGCAACATTTTCAGATTCCTTATATAGCTTAGAGTTATAGGATGTCTAAAAATGTATGTTCAGATCTCGCATAACATAATGTAAAAGCTAATATAATGTAGAATGTAAAAAGAAAGAGATTAACTTGGTCTGTTCCAAGATAGAAATTTTTTCCATAAGATGTCAACAACTCATATTAGAGGAACTCGAGATCTCCATTTTGTTTTGGATACATGTCAACACGTCTGATAAGGGACTTCTGTTTCGATCGAGTACGTGTCTTTGTAGGGCGCACTATGTACATGACTGGTTTCATACGTGTATGTCTTTGCCGAAACCACGTGTAGATTTCACAATTTTTCTGTAAACTTACGTCATATTAGAAGCTTCTAGAAAGTTGCATCATCTTTTGCAAGCCCAAAACGTTTTGTGTGAAATCCACTATCCAGCTTCCGTACGAAAAGAAAGCATTCATTACAGACTTTGAATTCCTGTCGTTAAGATCTCTCTCTCTCTCTCTCTCTATCTCTCGCACGCCACTTTTGATTTCAAATTAACGTAAAGACTTTAGTGTACGTAATTGTTGGTAACTCATAAATTTCAGATTTGATATATCTTAGAGTTATTTAGTATTATTTAGCGTTTTTTGTGGAATCTGAACAAACATTATACAAGTGTGTAACAGTACCTTTTCTTTTGTGAAATATTGTGAATTGGTGAAATTTTTTGGAGTTAACTGCAGCAGAGAGATAATTGGTACCAAGGTAAAGTGTTACTATCAGTTTATTAGTTGCAACTAATAGTTACAATGGTTTGGTGAAAATATAAATTTTTACACATTGCAAATTTTTGTGTTTTGTGTTTGTTTCATTTGAAGTGATTTTTTTGTGCATTTGTCCATTTTTCTTATTAAAGCAATTATTGTGCATTTATCCATTTTTTCTTATTGAAGTATGTGTTTTTATTTTATATTCTGTGTGATTAGTGCTTTTTGCAATTTTGGTACTTCCATAATTTGCTGTGATGTGATTTCATTTTGCATTCACAGGTTAATTAACTTAGTTGTTTTCAATACTTAATCATTGCACATTTAATTGAATTTAACACTTGTGAATTAATTTGCATTTACTGAGAATCCTTTTCAAGTTTTATTGTTGTTTAGCTCTTGTGAATTAATTTCCAAATTTTAGTTATTGCCTAACACTTTTGAATTTCAATTGAATTAATTTTCTTGAATTTTGTGTTAAATTAATTTTGATTTAATTTTACTGAATTCAAAAATTAATTAAACTTTGCTTTGTTTTCAAGTAACGGTAAATTTCCTTGAGATTGTGAATTTCACTTATGAATTTTGAGTTTGATAATAAATTTTTGTATCTTAAATTTTTATAAGTGTTTTCTTTTTCACCAGTATGATTAGATTATGCTTAGGTAGAAACATAGAGTGGTAAGTGGGCTGTTTTCCTTCAATTTACTTGAAGTGAGTTAGAATCAGGGAAGTAATTAGACTTCTGAAATCAGGGAAATTCTTAGACTTTTAAAGTTGTTGATGGAGTGATGCCCTTTAATTAATTTAATTACGTAAGATTAACTCACACCTGTTTTAATGAACTTAGTCTGATTTTCTCCAATACTGGTAAGTTGTTTAAGGGATCACTATTGCCTTTAAGAGTATTCAGTCGTATTTTACTTATGATGAAGGTACAGGTGTCTGGCTGTTGTGAGGTACTCATTTAATGATTGGTAAGTGTAGTAACCATTTACTTGGCACTTTGTCACAAGTATTAATGGTGCCCAGAGACCCGGGAAAACAGATTACATTGTCACTCTAGTCTATACTGGTGGTGTTAGGGATATATTTTGTTAGGAGAGTGACCATATAGGTTCAAGAATTTTTAGCAGCCCCTTCCATCCAAGTGTTATCTGAAACCACTCTGACTAAGGCACAGTAGTGCGCTTTAGCAGTGTCATATGGTGGTTATGTGTCTATTAGTATGGTAAAGGCACAAATAAGATGTATTGCTATGGAATCATTGATAGACTCTGGTAGAATATAACTGATGATGATGAGTTAGAATTGGCTCAAGAGTTGTTGAATGTAGCACATGCTGATCTTATAGATAAGCAAGAAGAAAAGAAAGAGAATAGTGATGCAGAGCTAGATCTTAGACACATTGAAGCAGAAGAGAATTTGATTAAGCTGAAAATGCATGCTGAAAGAGAAAGAGAAGACAGGGAGAAAAGAGAAGAGAAACAGAAGACACGGAGAAAAGAGAAAGAAGAGAAAGAGAAGAAGAAATAGCAGCAGAAGAGGAAAGAGAAAGGATAAAAGAGGAGAGAGAAATTGCAAGACGTGAAAGGGAGATGGAATTGATAAGAGCTAGATCCACAATACCTGTGGCACCGTCTAACCCTAACCAAGGTAATCAAGACCCTGTATTTGATGTAGTAAGAGTACAGAAGTTCATCCCTAAGTTTACTGAAGAAGCTCCAGGTGACTTTTTTTATCACTTTGAGAAAGTGGCTTCAGGTATGGGATGGCCAGAAGATAAATGGTCAGTTTTGCTACAAAGTGTCTTAATTGGTAAAGGGAGAAGTGCTTATCTAGCCTTAACAGCTGATCAGTGTAAAGACTACAAGGTACTTAAACACAGTGTGCTACAAGTTTACCAGATGACCCCAGAGTACTACAATGAAAGATTCAGAAATTCAAGAAAAGATGAGAAGGGAACTTTCTTAGATTATGCTTATAAAGTGAGAAGGTGTTTTAAACGTTGGTTAGAAGCTGCTAAAGTTAAAGCTTTTGATGAGTTAGAAGAATTACTTGTTCTTGAACAGTATCTTAGGGGAATTCCAGAATATATAAGAGCCTATTTGAGAGAGAGAGAGAGAGAGAGAGAGAGAGAGAGAGAGAGGTTAAGAAACTTGACAAAACTGCTATACTGAGTGAAGATTACAATATAATTAGTAGCCAATGCAATTACAAAATCAAATACCAGAATCAACAACGCACAGGTTTTAAGTCTCATCCAAATATCAGGAACAAATTTAATGGGAAACCTACAAGTGATACTACCAAGAGTACACAAGGTAATACACCTCGGCAAGCTAATGTGAAGTCCTCATCCAGTTTTTCAAGACAGTTACAGAAACCTAATGTTGTCTGCTTCAAATGTGGAAGAGCAGGACACTTCAGTCAAGAGTGTTACCGGAATCAACAACTGTCAAAGCCAGTTAGTCAATTAGTGAAAGGTGACCAGGTGAAACAAACTACGAAGAGCAGTGTGGGAAAGAATCAAACTCCAGAGAAGACTGAAACTAAACAAGCTGAATGTTTAGCAACCAGCGGAAATGTAACCTCAAGCAGTGAGTGGCTTAGCAGTGTGGAGGCTTTTAAGCCATATATCTATGAGGGTATGCTGTCAACTCAAGGAGGGAGTGTGCAGGTACCAGTCAAGATATTACGTGATACAGGGAGTAACCATAGTGTGGTAGTATGTGGTGCTCACCCTCAGTTGAAGAAGAGTCTCATCGGAGATTCAGTTATTTTGAAGGGTATAGGAGGAGAGGAAGTAACTCTTATATGCCGCTTACACCTGTCCTGTGAATTGGTGACAGGGAATGTAGATTTTGCTGTAAAGGACTCTCTGGCTGTGGAAGGTGTACACGTTCTGACGTTCTGTTGGGGAATGAAGTTGGTGGTGTGGCATTTATTCCTTGTCCTGTAGTGACAGTCAAACCATTGAGGATTAGTCCTACAGTAGATTTGGAGAAGAATAACCCCCACCTGTTTCCTAGTTGTGTAACTACCAGAATTATGAAGACAACTAGGACTGCAAGTGAAGAAACTGAGGATTTACACACCCAAGAAGGATCAAGTGAAGGGTCTTTATGCATAGAAGAATTGTTCCAGGGAAGTGATGTTTCCCATAGTGCTGACCAAGAAGAGATTTCCCATGATGAAAAAGACGATGACGAAGAAGAAGAAGAACCTGTTGTTCCTGAAGAGACTCAGAGTAGTCAAAGTGTTCCTGAAGACAGCAGTGAAACGGCAGTAGCTGAGTTAGCAGATATAGAGAATTCAACCCTTGAAGTTGGTCAAGTGACAAGAGACAAGCTAATGGACTTGCCTAAGAAGGATGCATCGTTAGCTGATTTATTCTTCAGAGTTGTTGATCGAGAAGAGATGCAACAAACTCCTACCTGTTATTATCTGAAGGAAGGTTTGCTGATGAGGAAGTATAGACCTACAGATATACCAGGAGATGCTGTATGGGGCGAATATCATCAAATTTGATTCCATATCCATTGAGGAGGCAAGTGGTGGCAGTAGCTCATGAGTCTGGACATATGGGAATCAGGAGGACAGTGGAGAAGATCATGAATTATTTTTTTCTGGCCTGGACTTCACAAAGATGTTAGCAGGTTCTGTCGTGAGTGTCAAACCTGCCAGATAGCTGGAAAACTGAATGAAACCATCCAGAAAGCCCCCCTACAACCTATAGAAGTTAGAGGAGAACCCTTTAGCAAAGTGATTATAGACATGGTTGGACCGCTGCCAAAGACAAAGAAAGGAAATAAGTATTTGTTAACATTAATGTGTCCTGTGACAAGATATCCAGAGGCGATCCCTGTTAGAAACATATCTGCCAAGATAGTTGCTGAAAAACTTGTGGAGATTTTCTCAAAGTTTGGTATACCAGAAATAGTACAAAGTGATAGAGGAACAAACTTTACTTCAAAGTTATTCCAGGATGTGATGAATTTGTTAGGAGTGAAACAACAGTTATCCACTGCCTATCATCCAGAAACTCAAGGTGCCTTGGAAAGGTTCCACCAGACATTGAAAAGTATGCTGACAAAGTATTGTTCCGAGTCAGGAAGAGAATGGGATGTTGGTTTACCATTTAACGTTGTTTGAAGTTAGGGGTACTTATCAAGAAAGTATGGGATGTTCACCTAATGAGATGATTTTTGGTAGAGAAGTGAGAGGACCATTGAAGATTCTCGCAGAAAATTGGGAAGAAAATCAAGAGGAAAGCCAAGGTGAATATGTGAAGAACTTGAGGAAAAGGTTGAAAGAGATTAGAAAATTCACTTTAGGAAATCTGAAAGTGAGTCAAGAGAAAATGAAAACGAGATATGATGCTAAGACTAAGCTAAGAAGTTTTAGTATTCTTACCTGTCAAGAGATTTCCCCTCACTAATAAATTTCAAGGTCCTTACAAGATAATTCAGAAGTTAAGTGATAGAACTTGTGTGATTGAAACACCAGAAAGAAGATGATGACCAATGAAGATACATTTGAACCTCTTGAAACCTTATTTCTCAGAAACTAAAACTGAAACTGTGTCAATAACACAAACAACTTCATCTACAGAAGATAATGATGGCTACGAATTGGGAGCTGAAAGCAAGATGAATAATTCTTCAATTTTGGAAAATTTGGACGATAAACTGAAACATCTGAGTGCTGAACAAAGTGAAGACTTAAGTGGAGTAATTAGAAGTTTCCCAGAAATTTTTGCAGATGTACCTAAGCGTACTGATCTGACCAAGCACGAGATCAAGATTAAAGATGATGGAAAACTATTCAAGCAAAGAGCCTATCACTTATCACCTTATCATCGAGATGTTTTGAAGAAGGAAGTTGAGTATTTACTGCAACATGGATTAGCAGAACCCAGTTCAAGTCACTTCAGTTCTCCATGTGTGTTAGTGAAGAAACTAGATGGTTCATTTAGAATGTGTATTGATTATAGGAAACTGAATTCCATCAGTGTGGCTGACAATTATCCTTTGCCTCTTATAGATCAGTTACTTGATAATATTGGGCAAGCCAAGTTTGTTTCCGAGATAGACTTGTTGAAAGGATATTATCAAATTCCCTTAGATGCGAATGCCAATTTGCTGTCAGCTTTTATTACTCCTTTTGGACTGTATCAGCATACTGTTCTGCCATTTGGTCTGATGAATGCACCTGCAACATTCCAATGAGTAATGGATCAACTGCTAGGATCAATAGAAGGAGTAGGTTTATACCTGGATGACATAGTGATTTACTCTACAACATGGGAAGAACATCTGAAGATTCTGAGGAAAGTTTTCAAGAAACTACAGGAAGCAGGACTAACAGTCAACCTAGAGAAGAGTGAGTTTGGAAAGGCAACTGTTCAGTACCATGGGTTTGAAGTTGGGAAAGGCCTTCTTGCTCCAGTAAATGCTAATGTAGAAGGTATCTGTAAGGCTACCCCACCTATTACCAGGAAACAGCTACAGAGATTTTTAGGCATGGCTGGATTCTATCATCGTTTCTGCCCAAATTTCTCAGCCGTAGTAGCTCCCTTGACAGACTTAACTAGTCCCAAAGCTATGTTTGTTTGGACTCCATGTCAAGAATCCTTTGAGAAGGTAAAAGCCATTTTAACTTCAAGACCAGTACTTCAAGCTCCAGACTTCAACAAGAAATTTGTGATACAAGTTGATGCTTCTGACTGTGGCACTGGAGCTGTTCTACTTCAAGAAGATGAGAATAACATCTACTATCCTATGTGCTTCGTGTCTTCAAAACTGAAAAAACATCAGGAAGTATACTCAACAATCGGAAAGGAAACTTTAGCCTTAATCACAGAATTGAAAAAATTTGAAGTGTACCTATGTAAACAGACCTAGGAATGAAGAAATTTTAGTGTTGTCTGATCACAATCCACTATCATTTATCCAGAGAATGAAAAATCATAATCAAAGACTGACCAGGTGGTCTTTGTACTTGCATCAGTGTAACTTGAGAGTGCAGCACATTAATGGCAAAAACAATGTAGTTGCTGATTATTTATCTCGTTGCGAATCATTGGATTCAACACAGTGATAACCAATCTTCTAGGGGGAGGCATATTATATGCTGGTACTTTCATAATGGATATATCTTTTCTTTGACTGTATGAAATGTTAGAAAAGAGTTTTGCAACATTTTCAGATTCCTTATTTAGCTTAGAGTTATAGGAAGTCTAAAAATGTATGTTCAGATTTCGCATAACATAATGTAAAAGTTAATATGACATAGAATGTGAAAAGAGAGAGATTAACTTTGTCCATTCCAAGATAGAAATTATTTCCATAAGATGTCAACACCTCAGATTAGAGGAACTCGAGATCTCTGTTTTGTTTTGGATACATGTCATCACGTCTGATAAGGGACTTCTGTTTCGATCGAGTACGTGTCTTTGTTGAGCATACTACGTACCTGACTGGTTTCTTATATGTACTGTATGTCTTTGTCGAATTCATGTGTAGGTTTCACAATTTTTCCAGAAAGTTACATCATATTAGAAGCTTCTAGAAAGATTGCACCATCTTTCACAAGCCCAAAACGTTTTGTGTGAAATCCACTGTCCAGCTTCCGTACGAAAAGAAAGCATTCATTACAGACTTTGAATTCCTGGCGTTTAGATCTCTCTCTCTCTCTCTCTCTCTCTCTCTCTCTCTCTCTCTCTCTCTCTCTCTCTCTCTCTCTCTCTCTCGTGCCACTTTTGATTTCACACTAACGTAAAGACTCATATAAATTTCAGATTTGATATTTCTTAGAGTTATTTAGTATTATTTAGCATTTCTTGTGGAATCTGAACAAACATTATACAAGTGTGTAACAGTACCTTTTCTTTTGTGAAATATTGTGAATTGGTGAAATTTTTGGAGTTAGCTGCAGCAGAGAGATAATTAGTACGAAGGTAAAGTGTTACTATCAGTTTATTAGTCGCAACTAATAGTTACAATGGTTTGGTGAAAATATAAATTTTTACACATTGCAAATTTTTGTGTTTTGTGTTTGTTTCATTTGAAGTGATTTTTTTTGTGCATATATCCATTTTTCTTATTGAAGCTAATTTTTGTGCATTTATCCATTTTTTCTTATTGAAGTATGTGTTTTTATTTTATATTCTGTGTGATTAGTACTTTTTGCAATTATGGTACTTTCCATATTTTTCTGTGATGTGCTTTCATTTTGCATTCACAATTTAATTAACTTACTTGTTTTCAATACTTAATCATTGCACATTTAATTGAATTTAACACTTGTGAATTAATTTGCATTTACTTAGAATTCTTTTCAAGTTTTATTGTTGTTTAGCTCTTGTGAATTAATTTCCTAATTTCAGCTATTGCCTAACGCTTGAATTTCGATTGAATTAATTTTCTTGAATTTTGTGTTAAATTAATTTTGATTTAATTTTACTTAATTAATTCAAGAATTGATTGAATTTTGCTTTGTTTTCAAGTAACTGTAAATTTCCCTTAGATTCTGAATTTCACTTATAAATTTTGAGTTTGATAATAAATTTTTTGTATTTTAAATTTTCATAAGTGTTTTCTTTTTCACCAGTATGATTAGATTATGCTTAGGTAAAAACAAAGAGTGGTAACAGAGCTGTTTTCCTTCAATTTACTTGAAGTGAGTTAGAACCAGGAAAGTAATTAGACTTCTGAAATCAGGGAAATTCTTAGACTTTTAAAGTTGTTGATGGAGTGATGCCCTTTAATTAATTTAATTACGTAAGATTACCTCACACCAGTTTTAATGAACTTAGTCTGATTTTCTGCAATACTGGTAAGTTGTTGAAGGGATCACTGTTGCCTTTAGAGTATTCAGTCGTATTTTACTTATGATGAAGGTTCAGGTGTCTGGCTGTTGTGAGGTACTCATTTAATGATTTGTAAGTGTAGTAACCATTTACTTGGCACTCCGTGATAATATATATATATATATATATATATATATATATATATATATATATATATATATATATATATATATCTATATATATATATATAAGTGCTACATAAGCAGAATATATGGAATGTTATTCCATATATAAAAACTAAAACTATGATTAATTAAAACCAGTGACCCAAGAGGTCAACCAGTTTGCTTGTAGGAATGTGATCAGACCAAATGATAAAGTAGGCTAAGATGATGTGTTGTAATCAGTCAGTGTCTAGTTGCCGTCACCTGTGGTCATTCATTTGTTTTGAAAACAGTAGTCCAAGGATCCTGCTTGAGACAACCACCGTGACCTATAGCTCAAGCAGCCTACGTGACTTGTGATCTATGTCATCTGTGTGTATGTTTGTATGTTCGAGCTACTGTCTGCTTCCTTTATGATTTGTAAACGAGATTGTAGTCAGAATTTAATCAGCCATCATCATTGGCAGACCTGTACAAATTTACTTGATCTTCATAATGTAATCTCGGAGAATAGAGATAATTTGTACTTCGTGTTTTCTACTAGAAACCTCACATCAGAAAGAAGATATTGAATTGAACTTAGAAATTCTCATCATGAGTTTGAAACATCTCCGTCGTCATAACCAAAGAAGATACTGACTCCGACCTTAGCATAAAGTTATCACAGGTCTAAATAACCTCACAGGGCGCCTTATTATACAAAGGCATGAGCCCTAGATAATTGGTGGCAGCCTACAACAAGAACTCTTCAACGTCTTCCGAAGAATAACCAGAATAATGAATAATGTATCATATCAGAAGTTAACGACGATGAAAGCAAGAGATTCTTCAAGCAACTTAGTATCATCGTTTAGTGAGCGTCTTCAGCAGTGCATACCTTCAAGAAACAAACCTGACGTGTCTGCTTCCTACGGCAACGCAAGCTTCGTCCTAACTGTAAGAGATGTCTCTCATTAGAATCATTCAAGAAATATCACCGTTTATTGAGCGTTTCCAGCACTTCAAGAAACAAACCGGACGCGTCTGCAGCATATCGGATCTTCAAGGAAACGAATCATCCAACAAACAAACACCAAACGAGCAGAACGTGAACTGAGAATTCCGGTCACTGCAGAAGAGCGACATCGAAGCTAAACGCTGTGACATTACCTAAACAGCAAGATCTTCAAGACCAGCAAGAGAAACGAATCATTCAACAAACAAACAACGTTAAGAACAAGGGTCATCCGCTAAACAGAGAAGGGGCACCAAGGCCGTGTGTCGTTATCGAAACACTGTGACTTCCCACAAAATCAAGCTAAGTACAATCCTTTTTTATTCATTGGAGTAACTTTGAGTGTTTCCTTTGCAGGTTGAATTTTAGTTGTTCCTGTGGCTGAAGTTGCGAGACATTCTTAATCTTACTTTTTTTACAGAAATTATCTACATCATTGGGATTTTGCTACTGTGAGTTTTTATCTTTAAGTTTCTGTTTCCAGAAGTTCTTCTGAAATATCATAATCATATACTGTGTTAAATTTATCATTTTGGGTGATTATTAATTCTGTACGTAACAAATCATATTAAACATTGAATATGCGTTTACGCAGTGGACGTCTGTATTTATACAGATGCATGGATAGGGGCGTTAGGCACCGTAGTGATGATAAAACACACAAAAACAAGTGGAACACTCGTAGAAATCTGGATAAATTAGAGGTAACACTATTTCGGGTCAGGACAATAAAGGCTCCTTTACAAGGTCCTGATTGCAGTTTTAGCCTTGAGTTTTTTTAGTTATATGCGTAAAAATCGAATCTCTATGACTCAACTTAACTTTTAAAAAATACGGCTAGATTGCAAGGAATAACATGTCTGTAAAAACTTTCATTAGGTTAACATGCTTACCATTTATATTGTGGCCAGCCCAACGTGGGTTTGAGAGTGATACGTCGACTGTCTTATTTTGCCTTTATTACAATCAGTCACGAAAAAATGAACAAACATAAATATTCACAGTAGTGACAATTTTGCCATTTTAGTTAAATGATAACTCCTTAACACTAGGACAGGTAAATCCCTTAACTCACATTAGAATCAATTTCTCAGTCATCACAATAGTTAAAATAACTATAACTGCACATAGAATCTTTAAGAAATATACATAGGCATTACCATGCACTTCAAGAAATTAAAAATGTCATGAGCGATCTCTACCCGCCAGCTATCCCGGCCCGTAGCGCGTTTCACCCTGGTCCAACCCCTTACGACCTCTCATGCATTAATTCATTATCAAGTATAAGATCTCTCATTCAGCGATTCATTATTAACTTAACAAAATAATACTCTTTTACTTACCAAATCATTTGCTTTCCCACTGTAAGGACCGTCCGTCTTAATCCCCTCGTGGTCCACTGCCTACATTCCTGAAGGGGAATGGCATCATAATTTGTGCACATGACCCCTAACGACACTCGTTGAACAAGCCTGTATTTCCATCATATTCACTTCTCTATTTAGCTATCAATTGTTATTCATCAGCAACAACCCTCTCTTAGCTCTTAGTTTATAAAATCTCAGTACACTGCAATGCCTACCTCCTAAATCGCTTAATTTCCTCCAAGGCCATACACATCCGTCCTCACTTAGGTCTAAACACAAAAGGCCAAGCTTCCCTCCCACGCACTTGACCAGGCGGCGGGGAAAACGAGCCGATGGTTCCTTTTTCTTGCTCGTCATAAAGGGAGAGAGGAAGTAGGGAAAGCATCCAAAATCACCCTTAGTGCCCACAAAAGGGAACTTGTTCACTTGTAAATAAAATTTTCTTTCAAGATGGGACAAGAGTATACTCTTATATCTTATATCGAGTGGCCCGAAATTCAATTACCAAACTTTTCTTTTACCACAAAAACAGCTGTTTACGACTGCGCAGCAAGCAAGTTGTTTTTCCATCACGCAGCGGACATATTGTTAACAGTCGCGCAGAGAAGATGCCCAAACTTTTCCCACGTCGACACCCGCCCCCTTTTTGCTGTGTCCCCAAGACTACATTCAGGACCCTCCTCACAGTACCTATCAATCGTTCCCATACTCCTCCAAAATGCGAGGCGCCTGGGTGATTGAAACAAATTCCCCCCCACACTGGAGCAACTCATTTCGCACCTTGTTTTCTCCCAAGAACTCATAACTGGAGTCGAGAACCTTCCGTGATCCCACAAAATTAGTGCCGCAGTCGCATCTAATTGTCCCAAACTGTCCATGACGAGCCAAAAACCTTCTGAAGGCTCTAATGAATAAGTCTGATGTGAGATTTGACGTTACTTCCAAGTGTATGGCCCTCATGTTCAAGCAGGTGAATATAACTCCCCAGTGCTTTATCTGCGCTCTGCCCCTTCTCACAAAGAATGGCCCAAAAAAGCCCAGTGCGATAGAAGGGTGGTTTCCCTGACTCCACGCGATCAGATGGTAGATCAGCCATTTGCTGTTCAATTACCTTTCCATGTACCCTGCGACACTTGGTGCATTTCCCTAGCACGCGCTTCACCGCTGCATTGCCCTTAACCACCCAAAATTTCCCCCTCATTAGACCCAGAACATACATTATGCCCATATGGTTGGAACGCTCATGATAATACTGGATAACTATGCCAGTCAAGTGGCCCTTATATGGCAGAATAATTGGATTCCTTTTGCTCGGGGAGATATTTGCCAGTGATAACCTCCCCCCAACGCACAATAGCCCATTTCTCAGGATTGGTTTCAATTTTCTTAAGGAGCTGGAAACCCTGATGGTGCTGCCCTTCTCAAGACTTGCTATTTCTACCTCATAAGTCATACGCTGTGCTACCTGCACAACCAGTCTCTGCCAAGCTCATAACTTGTGTGGACAAATGCATGTTTAGCTCGCTAAGCTGCTGCCTATGTTTGTACATTAAATATCTGGCAAATAATATGACCCAACCTACGGCTCTGAGTAGCCGGATCCACTTTGAGTAGTGGTGGATGATTTTATGCAACCCTGTCTGCCTACGATCCAACCCAACCCTGTAGCTGATTGTTTGGCAGACGTGCGCCCTTTTGGGACCTATCTCACGCCTAACTTCTAGTCCTTCCACACTGTTCGACATGTGGGCTGGCTCTGCTGGCCAAAAACACTCCTCCTTCAGCAAAAAACCCGGCCCTGTTCTCCACCTTTCAGACTGCTTGGAGCGTGATGCATCGTCTGCTGGGTTCCATTCAGAGTTAACGTACCTCCACTCATTCTGATCACTACCTTCCCTTATCATAGAGACGCGGTTTGCTACGAATGTTTTGTACCTTGCTCGATCATTTCGAATATAACGCAAGACAGTTGTTGAATCTGTCCAATAATAGACCTCATCCACCTTGAAATCTATCATGGCCAGAATTGTGGTTCCAAGTTTTACGGCTAGTACAGCTGCACTAAGCTCTAGGTGGGGAACTGAAACATCCTTTCCCATAATGAATCTACATGATACATTTCCCCACTGATCTGTGACCCGCAAGTATGCCACTACTCCTTAAGCCATGATGCTTGCATCCGAGAACAGATGCAGCTGTATTAAGGTACCTGACTCCCACCCAATAACCTGTTGCAATGTCGCACCCTGCGGGTGAATCTCCCATGTTTAAAAGCTTGTTTGGTGTGAGTGGAGCTGGGTCTCTACTGTCTGAGGTGACAATGGTAAGGGGCCTACTATTAACTGTTGCTTCCACCTCACAAAAGAGTGTCACACCTGAATTGACTTCAGGCGCTACTGCACCCAAAGCCATGGGTTGTTCACTCCTGTCCATGTCAGGGTCTATGTGTTCCCTTATCCTAGTGATGGGAGCTATTTCTCTATCATTTTCGTCAAATTGTTGTAAAACCTTTTCCTCTGCCACCACCTCAGCTATCTCTGCCTCCAACCTAAGCTTCTCCCTCCTTTGTCTTAAAGTTTCTTCCTCTCGCTCTATGGCCTGCAGCTCTTCCAACTTCTGTAATTTTGCTTCCAACCTGGCTCTAGAAGCAGCTGCCAACCCGCGCCTACTCCCAGTAGAACTCACGCTCGACTGTTTAGAGCCCCCTAAAGCAACAGATTGCCTACCAATAACTGATGCACTATCCCCCACATTTAAATGTTCCTCCTCCTCTGGGAAGGGCCCAATGTCCTCTCCTGCCTCATGGTCCTGATTGATCTCACTGTCCTGCCTGACCTCGAGTTCCTTTAAAAATTCGTGAACACTCCTGCCCTCCTTCTCTAGGGACTCACTCAGACGCTGATACAATTCAGATTTGTCCCCCCCCCCCCCCCCCATTGGGAGGCTTCTAGCTCTCAAACCCTCCCTCAATTGCACAACTTTAAGGGTCTCCATTTTCCTGGATTCAGCTCTGGCCACTCCCTATGAGCTAACGAAATTCCCTAGTCGAACCATAGCTGACCTATCCAATGAGTTGCCAAGAACCTGCACCACTCCGTGAAGACAACTACCAGTACCTTACTCAGTTGCGATGTCACAAAGATCCATCAAGCCTAGGGAGCAACCCTGAATGCATCAATGTCTCATGTCCCAGCCTTATTTACTTAAGCCTTACTGCAAGCGGCAAACAGACTGTGGGAAATCATCCTACGAACCTGAATTAATTCACCATGAGGCTTAAACATGTTGCACTGCTCTCCCAGCTTGGGCACGCCCGCCCCTCTAATTGCTATTAACCCTTTACCGTGGTTCATCAGGGTCCTTAGCTAGGACATCACAATCCTACTAATTTTCGTTACCAACCCACGAACACGATCTTGAACCCCTCAAATATTGCCAATCAGCCCTTGCCCAGGACAAACTCACCCAGATGTAGTTTTGCATGCCCCACAAAATTACGCCCCTCCCTGAAGAAATGGCACAAATCTGGGAACCATCACAACATATAGCTGTATATATATATATATTATATATATATATATATATATATATATATATATATATATATATATATATATATATATATATATATATATATTTAAGGAAAGGTAAGATTGTAAGAACCCTAGTTAAATACACCCTACACACACAAACCACTGCCCAGCAATCAACAATTCTCACATTAAATGACCCAAATGTTTTTTACGCATGACTACCAATGTGCAAGATTATCCTGCTGAATAATTCTCCAAAACAAAATGAATTGCCCAAACCTGAATAATTCTCCAAACAAAATCAATTACCCAAACCTGAATAATTCTTCAAAACAAAATTAGTTACCCAAACTTGAATATTCTCCAAAACAAAATTAATTGCTCTACTTAACCAGTCCCTCTTACGACGCCAGTAGAATAAATTTTAAGTGGCCATCAGAATCTTAAACTTAAGGTCTCCCTTCCTCCATAACTGTTAAATATTAATGACGTACGCCAAAATTCGTTAAGATTCGCTCATGAACATTTTAATCCCTTTGTTGCAGAACCACCATATGCCTGATAAATAACTTGACTCATGTGACACTTTTAACAATCGCGCCAAACACCTTCAGCGATACACAACAACGTTAAAACATGAACATTTAGCATTCGTTGCGGAACCACCATGGCCCTGACAAATAATTGCATAGGTGATGGCACTACCACTAAACAATGCCTTAAAGAAATGGATCCAACAATGGCTTCTTATTTGTGTAGACTTAGCTTTCTTCGCCCTCCTGGTCTTCTTTGGGTGCAGCGTGGTAGCGGACGTCTTTTGAAAACTGGCTCATTTCCTCGTCTTCTCCGCTCAGCTTCGCCAGAGGGGTAAATATACGATTTGTGACTGTGGCCGGCCCAACGTGGGTTTGAGAGTGATACGTCGACTGTCTTATTTTTCCTTTATTACAATCGGTCAGTGAAAAAATGAACAAACATAAATATTCACAGTAGTGACAATTTTGCCATTTTAGTTAAATGATAACCCCTTAACACTAGGACAGGTAAATCCCTTAACTCACATTAGAATCAATTTCTCAGTCATCACAATAGTTAAAATAACTATAACTGCACATAGAATCTTTAAGAAATATACATAGGCATTACCATGCACTTCAAGGAATTAAAAATGTCAAGAACGATCTCTACCCGTCAGCTATCCCGGCCCGTAGCGAGTTTCACCCTGGTCCAACCCCTTACGACCTCTCATGCATTAATTCATTATCAAGTATAAGATCTCTCATTCAGCGATTCATTATTAACTTATAATGATCTCTTAACAAAATAATACTCTTTTACTTACCAAACCGTTTGCTTTCCCATTGTAAGGACCGTCCGTCTTAATCCCCTTGTGGTCCGCTGCCTACATTCCTGAAGGGGAACGGCATCATAATTTGTGCACATGACCCATAACGACACTCGTTGAACAAGCCTGTATTTCCATCATATTCACTTCTCTATTTAGCTATCAATTGTTATTCATCAGCAACAACCCTCTCTTAGCTCTTAGTTTATAAAATCTCGGTACACTGCAATGCTTACCTCCTAAATCGCTTAATTTCCTCCAAGGCCATACACATCCGTCCTCTCTTAGGTCTAAACACAAAAGGCCAAGCTTCCCTCCCACGCACTTGACCAGGCGGCAGGGAAAACGAGCCGATGGTTCCTTTTTCTTGCTCGTCATAAAGGGAGAGAGGAAGTAGGGAAAGCGTCCAAAATCACCCTTAGTGCCCACAAAAGGGAACTTGTTCACTTGTAAATAAAATTTTCTTTCGAGATGGGACAAGAGTATACTCTTATATCTTATATCAAGTGGCCCGAAATTCAATTACCAAACTTTTCTTTTACCACGAAAACAGCTGTTTACGACTGCGCAGCAAGCAAGTTGTTTTTCCATCACGCAGCGGACATATTGTTAACAGTCGCGCAGAGAAGATGCCCAAACTTTTCCTGCGTCGACACATATAAACAATTTAACAAAATATGTCTAAATGCACTGACCTGGATCCCTCACTATTTCAAATTTTAGCAAAGAATGAAAGTAAACCACAGGAAGTACTTATAGTTAATAATAACGCAGTAGAGATAACTTGTCTTACTAGTAATCACTCAATTCATAATAGTTCAAGTCATTCTTACGTTCGTTGCTTTATACATAACCAACAACAACAGAATGCTAAAAACACACAATACATTGTCGATGATAATAAAGAGAAGAATCCTAATTATTATAAAAGAAACAGGGAAGCACTAAACATGCTTGAAATCAGAAACAAACAAATCGTGCTTCAGCAAACTTGGTTACTGTGTCATTTAGTCAAAAGGTCAGGGTCAGTCAAATCTTCCCAGTGTTGTAAGCAGAGCACATTCCACATAAGCGACTTTAGTGGAGGGGGGAGAGCAATGTTGGATCATTTATGCCAATATCTTTTTGATTTAAAAAGGAATTTTCCTATGAATCACACGACCGTATCAAGTAATCAGAGCAGGTTCTCGTAATTTTAATACAATAAGTTATTATAAGTAGTGGTGGATTACGCCCAACTGTATGTGCCGTAATATTAGAATATCAGCCATTTACATTGTCTTTATTCCTTTAGTCCACATAATATCCTGTATTTACGGACTCACCGTTGTTGTTCGAACTTCCCTATTGAGAAGTCCGGAGTATGGTTCAGTAATTGGCAATAACAAGTTCATTGTCGTAGCATAACTCAGATTCAGTACAGGGCGGATAAGCGAACGCTAACAGATACTTTTATAGTTATAAAAACCATTGATATGTATCTAGTGTAATTGTAGGATATCCATCTATGGGTATACAAAACATTATCTTACCTCCTGCCAAATAAGGCGTGTTTATCAAAGGAAAATTCTATAAACCTTCTAACACATTAAAATCTGTGTTGGACAAAAAGAGACAGTTAATTAATCAAATAATAACTTATATAGAGGAACCAATCACTTGTCTCATAAATCGTGACATTGTTCAAGCGACCTAACAGAATTCTCACACACCCGCAGTTGCAGTTTGCACGCAAAATCTCGAGACGCATGCACCCTCGAATGTCTTAGTGTGTGTAAAAAGACTTTGCCGTGATCTGAAATTTTAATCCTTCCCGACACTCTGAAATATAACGATTTCCGCGAACAAAACACTATAAACGGTTGACTCTCAGCAACAAGTTAATCTAGTGAGCCACAAAACCTATACATATCGTGGATATGGAAGTTATAAATATCACATTTTTTACTGTTGCTAAATCTAATCACGCCCGACCAGTTGTGGATGAATCCCTCTTATACTCTGTCTAAAGTAATATCCGTAAAGTCATTCAAACAGAGGTGATTCAGCAGAAATTTTTTAATCTTTTATCTGAATACCAGGATGTTTCTCCACTAGCGAGTGATCTCTGGGGGAAAACGAATGTCATTGAACACAAAATACGGTCTAAGGACAAACATAAAGCTATATACGTACCTTCGTATTGACTCCCAATGAAATTTCAAAATAGAGATAAATGACGAAGTTGAAAAAATATTAGTAATAGGAGTCATTAGGAAATCAAATAGCCCATATAATTTTTCCCTAAATGTCATGCCAAAAAAGGATCGAACTTGGCGTATCGGCGTAGATTTCTGTCGCTTAAACATGGAAACGATTCCTAATCGTTTTCCAGTGCCATGTACTGACGATATCATATCTTTGTTAGGTCAGAAGAAATTTTTCACCAGCTTGGACTTACTTAAAGGCTTTCACCAGATACCATTAGCTAAGTGAGTGTACCTCATACACCGCCTTCAGCACACTCAGGGGACATTATCAATTTTTACGTATGCCTTCGGTTTACGTTACGCCCCAATTACATTCACCCGAATGATTAATATAGTGTTTGGAGACTTTTTAGGGGATACCCTACATGCCTATTTGGTTGGTCTTGTAATCTTTTCTAATACCTTAAAAGTACATTCACATAAACTAGAGCTAGTGCTGCAGAGACTAAGACAAATAATCTCAGAGTAAAATATCCAAATGTGAGTTTCAAAAACCGAACATGTTTATTTAGATTTTATGTGTCTAGTCAAGCTCTTAAAGTAGTCCATGGTAAGGTGTCAGCCATTCATAACTTTCCGGTACCTATTAACGTAAAAGGGGGATACAGCACTTTTGCGCTGTAGTGGGTATTACTATCGTAAGTTTATATGTAACTCGTCAATCACAGCAGCTCCTTTAACAGATCTTACGAAGAGGGGCGTAGATTTATTATGGTCTGAAAAGCATCAACAGGCATTTGATATCTTAAGATTGGAATTATGCAGCTCACCTATCTTAAAAATCCCTGATTTAAATAAGGAATTTTTTTTTTTTATTGCAACAGACGCCTCAGACCAAGGGGTAAGAGGGGTACTACTTCAGCAATATGATAAACAGTTCTTTCCTATAGCTTTTTATTCAAGTAAACTAAAGCCCTCTGAAAGTAAATATGCAGTAATAGGCGAGGAAGGGCTATGGAATCGTTAACTCACTAGTACATTTCAAGTTCATAATCTACGGATACCCTGTTAAAGTCCTCACTGACCATAAGTCCCATACCGAGTTTTGCAAGGCTTTAATCACAGTCCCAAAGGAACTCGGTGGCATATGATCATTCAGGTCTTTGGAGCCAAGCTAAGATATCTACCTGGGAAAGCAAATATCATAGCTGATGCATTATCCCGCATCATACTGCAAAGAACCATTAATTGGACTAAAAGATATAGAAACATCCGTGCCTATTGTTAAAACCGTATCTGAACAAGAAAATTCATTAACCCAAGAGATCGTGAACATTGAATACCTGGGTTGGAGTGCTGAACTGTTACAAACTGAACAAAACAAGGGTCAGCAGCTAAGCAAAACAATAAACACTTCGAACGGAAACCTTAAAGCAAAAGTATATTTAAAGTATGTGTAGCAGAATTATGTAACCAAAGGTAATATTATGAGTAGGTCCGTGACGAGGAAAATACGAAGAACATAGCAGGTGACTAACGAACCAGGTAATAGTAATAATCTCTTTCATACCAATCATCCTAAACTGGTTGCATTCCAATCCATTACATGGTCATCCAGGGTTCTCTATTATGTCACAGAAAGACAAATCACTATTTTACTGGCCTACGATGCTTACAGATATAAAAAGCACATAACTAATTGTAACATGTGTTGTGAAAATAAGGGACACACTAAGACACCTGTCAGTTTAGTGGCCTATCCCGTGCCAAATCAATCCTTGAAAGAATACACGTAGAATTATTAACAGTGTTACGAGTCGGACAGAGGAAATAAACACCTCTTAGTGTTAATAGTTGCCTAGACACGTTATATAGAATTAATAGCACTAAAAAACAAACACCACAATTGAGTGTGCTAGGAATATTTATGAGTGCTACATCAGTAAACATGGAATTCAACACATGATAATCTGTGACTTGGGTGGTGTAAATCAATAATAATTTCCTTAACTCGTTGTGTGAATTCCTTTCCATTAAGAAAACCAATACCATATTTTATCACCCAGGGTCAATCGGTTTGGTAGAACGGATAAATAAGAAAGTGTCAATCCTACGAGTTACACTCATGATATTGGATCCGAACTGGATTATAGCGGCTCTCGCGGTTTTAAATACCTTTATCATTCATATCTTGTACCTATAGAAATGATACCACAAGTAGCCTTATACGGTACGCCGCTAGAACACTTTTCCACATATTCAGGCCAACCATTAATTTATCAAATTATATATATATATATATATATATATATATATATATATATTTTTGAATACAAGTGGAGTCAATATAATATACTCCGTAAGAAGTTGGAAGGGTTACAAATTATAATAAAAAAGGAATTACGATAAAATCAATATGCAAAACGTAACCATATGCAGTAAGTGCTTATAAAATATCCAAATATATATGCGTAAAGATTTGAACTCTAACTTAACGCTTTAGTTTAGTAGTCCATTCAGTATTCTGGGGATATTAATGACAAATAAGCTAAAAGTTCAAACACATACCAAAACCTACTGGCATATTGTCTGTCCCGATGATTTATATTCGTAGTCAATAAAAAAAAAAATTAAAGTGAGGAAGTCTAGAAGTGAAAATGTATATCTATGTGAATAATCCTATATGGATCTTACAGGGTAAATAATATATATAAAATTTGTATGGAAACCCTTTTCATTAGTTTGAATAAGGAATATCTAAATTAACATAAGTAATTACATATATTTTACAGTCTTGCAGGTTTCCAACATGAATCTAATATTATATTGTTCAATTTTGGTACTGTTTTTTCAGACATTCTTCTCGTGTGGGTGGAGTATTAAAAAAAAAAATATCCAATTTATACATGGCTATCATTTGAAAGTACTAAAGTAGTATTTATTACAGCGAGTAACATATCTCTTAAGCTGGCCGAGAGCAATCTCCGGCCAGGTGATGATGTCATCAGTCCTAAAGGTGCCTGGTGCATTTGCCGAATCATCATTGTTCCTTTTAACCCCAATAATCCACTTGCACAGGTTTCATCTGTAGTTGTGTGTTGTCTCGAGCTTGCAAAAAACAAGCCAACTGGAGAGGAATGCTTAGCACGAACTTCTCATGGGCAAGGCAGGTCGTTAGGTACAAGTGTCTATCTGCGGTGCAATGCAAGTTTAGTTAAGGAACCGCAATCATTTTAAAATTAATGAACAAAATAAGCAAATAGAATTTCTATAACATCAAAATGAATTAATTTTTTTGAACCTCATAGACAATTAGAGTCAATAAATCAGCTTATGACATTGGTAAACGGACACTTAGAAGTATCAGGTCATGGCTATGAAAAATTTACTTGCAACACTAGTATATTACAATTCAAGTAGATCACATTCATGGGAAAATGTTGCATTTTCTTGAAAAACCCAGTTATATAGAAATTAGTTACATAGTGGGTTCCTTCATAGCATCTCCTGCCTAAAAATTAACCTCAGAGGATGAGCGGGAGAAAATTAAATATGAACCTTTTGTTAGGGGTACATAGGATCGGATTTTATCACAGCTTAATTTCAGTAAGCGTAGAGAATTACAGAATCATTATTAATATTCTCTTTGACTCTTATGTTGCCTGGCAATCTTACAAATAGCACCGTTTCCTTACTTCTTTCTCTAGTAACTTACTACCAGTAATATCGAATTTTCTTTGGGATTCGTATTGATATCTGTTAATATGGATATTTTTACGGTCGTCAGAGACCTGGATAGGTTCACTCATTGTTATAATGCCATGGATAAAAAAGTTTGTACAGCTGACTCTTTTGAATTCCATAAAATATCAGCGAATTATTGTGGGTATAGTATAGTCCTTAACGGCTTTCTCCCTCCCGTATTTGGATGTTGTCTGAATTTACTTTGCCCTTGTGACAAGTATAATTTCACTTACAGGCTGATTAACGGAACCTAGTTACAGTACCCTGCAGTACGAGAGTTTCACATCGCATGCCCGGACAGATCGTCTACAACTCCCAAAACCCGTTCGTCGCTGTGGACGACTGCAGTGAAGTAACAACCGCCTACAATGTGAAGGGAATAAGCACCATCATAAGTGAACAAGCTTATTTTGTGGACTTCTTGGACCGACACTCGTATCCCGTCGTTAATCTCGTTTTTAATGTGGAATGCTCTGGCAGCTGTCGGAATTGACTACAAAGGGACATACTTCTGACAATTACGACCAAGGAGGATATTCAACTCTACGTTTGCTGGAGCAGGACTCGTGCTGGGGATGATTTTATTCATCGCGAACGTATTCATATGGCATAGGATGCAGAGGACAAGTATGGGTGCAAAATAGAACGTCGGACCCTGCCCAGGCAATTTCCCCTTGTTTTTAACCATTTGGAATTGGCCATTTCATTTGGCTATAGGTGGTTGTCTGGAACTGTGTAATGGACGAAAAGTTGTTCGAAACGCTAGTTGATGTGCAGTGGGTATATCCTCGGTCATGTATCCCATATATAAAGTATCAGTAAATAACAGAATCGAAATATATCTGTGCTTGTACACACTAGGAATCTGTTTAAAGTGCACATATATTGATCATAATTATATGAATCAATATATGTATGTATAAATAAATCAGGTAGCCTATAATCAATCTGTTACCTTTTATCTTACCAATAACTGCAGTTAGTATATGGGTTAATGAATCAGTTAGTATATGAGTTGAAATATCAACTACTATATCAGTTAGTATATGAGTTAAAATATCAATTACTATATCAGTTAGTATATGAGTTAGAATATCAATTACTATATCAGTTAGTATATCAGTTAAAATATCAGTTAGTTTATCGGTTAATATGTCAATTAATAAATCAGTTAATATATCAGTTAATATATGATTTTTATCACTTCATATATGATTTTTATCAGTTAAAATATGGTTTTTTATCATGTTAATCTTTATATTATGCAATTATCAGAAGTATGTTAGTATTTTCTGTAGCATATGTATCTTAATGAGTTGAAGTAAAAAACTATCATTATATATCACGTGATCATTATTATTTACAAATATTATCATATGCATATGTTATTACATGAATCTGTATTTGTGTACACCATGAATTTTTTTAACTTATAAGTATTTTCTATATATCTATATATATTCACCATAGTGTCTGTATCACACTCCTATAAGTCAAATGCAAGTCAAGCTTGAGTAATATTCAGTGGTTGGTTTTGTAGCCGACTGAGCATTTATGTATGTAAGTGCTACATAAGCAGAATATATGGAATGTTATTCCATATATAAAAAACTAAAACTATGATTAATTAAAACCAGTGACCCAAGAGGTCAACCAGTTTGCTTGCAGGGATGTGATCAGACCAGATATGATAAAGTAGGCTAAGATGACGTGTTGTAATCAGTCAGTGTCTAGTTGCCGTCACCTGTGGTGATTCATTTGTTTTGAAAACAGTAGTCCAAGCTTCCTGCTTGAGACAACCACCGTGAACTATAGCTCAAGCGGCCTGCGTGACTTGTAATCTATGTCATCTGTGTGTATGTTCGTATGTTCGAGCTACTGTCTGCTTCCTTTATGATTTGTAAACGAGATTGTAGTCAGAATTCAATCAGCCATCATCATTGGCAGACCTGTACAAATTTACCTGATCTTCATAATGTAATCTCAGAGAATAGAGATATTTTTGTACTTCGTGTTTTCTACTAGAAACCTCACATCAGAAAGAAGATATTGAATTGAACTTAGAAATTCTCATCATGAGATTGAAACATCTCCGTCGTCATAACCAAAGAAGATACTGACTTAGTAAATTATCATCGAAATCCAAGATACTCCAATGAGTATGGAAGTCATAACAAACAGACCTTAGCGTAAAGTTATCGCAGGTCTAAATAACCTCACAGGGTGCCTTATTATACAAAGGGATGAGCCCTATATATATATATATATATATATATATATATATATATATATATATATATATATATACTAGTATATATATATATATAGATATATATATATATATATATTATATATATATTAATATATATATATATTATAATATATATATATTATGTATATATAAGTGTTTTATCGTTCTATGGCGCTATTTGAATAAAAAAAACTGTTCCCACGTATTAATATGATAGTAATATGTGATTATGTAGTATGGTAGATCGTAAAGGAGTTTCAGTCTTTAGAGTAGATCTCGAAGTCCAAAAGTCTGGCCACCCATGCTCTGGTGCATGATGCCTTTGAGAGGTGGTATTTGTGCTCTGCGGCACCACTAGTGAGGAAGTGGCCAGGAAATGAGGACTGAGAAGTTTATGGATGTTGAAGGTTTCAGGATTAAGAAAGGGTACTTAGATTTGAACACTAATCAGAACGCAAAAGCTGGGGGAGAAAGGTTTTTTTAGGATCGACAGAAAAATTACATGGGATCAAAGAATTAAGCGAAGGTTAAAGGTTCTAAGGCGAGTGAAGACCACGAAAATGCTGAATGTGCCTAAGGAGAGGATGTTGAGGTGGATGCGGTTGGGGAAGGGGGAAGGGGAGGACCATAGGAAAATGTCTGGATAAAGACTTTGAGAAGGAGATGAAAATTGTGGAGGAAAAATGTGAGAGAATGTACAGGAAGAGAAAGGATGCGGTGTGATCAAGTTATGAGAAAAGACGAAGACTCTGTTGGAAGACGGAATCTTTAAAGAAAGACAAAAGTGGCGAGTTGAGGGAGAGGTAAAAAAGGAGAGGAAACGGCGAGGAGAAAATGATTGTATAAAACTTGAGAATGACGGGAAATTTTCATAGAGTTGTCCAAAATAGCATGCGCACATACTACGTATTGTGACAATCTGGCCAACCGTAGTCACTTTTCTTTCCAGAAACGTAGTCATGTTAAGATTCTTTCTCCTACAAGAAAATATTTGCCTAATTCAGTCTATATTTATTCATACAAATGTTCACGACTGACCAGTCCTGCTTCATTGCCAGTGGCCTTTCCCAGATGTTACCAATCTCTGAAATACTAGCTCCAAGTCCTGCATCTTTTTTTAGTACCAGCAAAAACAAAAATAATCTAAACAAATGTTCGGTAGCTGGAGACTGCAATTCTTAAAGCTTCTGAAGAGATTTACACAAAATGAGACACGCAATTCATTTTTTTATGATTTATCATATAAAATTACTTTTAGAATAAATGGGACTTAGGAAAAGGGGTTACTGGTAAAAAAAAAATAAGAAAAAAAGGATAACGCTTCTATTCTGCCCTGTTACAGTTGGCCTGATTTACATAGTAAGAACAGGGCCCAGTTATTGTCAATGATTAAGTTTTAGCGTTGTATCAAATTTGTTTTTACATTATCATTCACTTCACTTAAAAAATGTATCTGGCATCTGGTGGTTGATTTAATCAAGCTAGCTTCTGACAAGACGGGACCTTGTTGTGAAGTATGAAGGGATTAGGACTCTATCCACCAACAGAAACGAGGACATCTACCGAGAGACTTTTTACAAAAACGCTTGGTCTCATACCAATAGGCTTGGCAAGTATGATCAGATGATTGAGTTTGATGATCTGTTTGCTCTGAACTCGCTTATGTCAATAAATAGAAAAATGGGAAAAACTAACATCAGACACGTAGGTCCATTATTCTGTGCATCTGGACGGCCAAAATCTATCATTTATTGTGTTTCTGGTGAGCCAACTACAGAATACTATGTCCCGAACGCGGACAAAGTCTCGGATAAGTTTGATATATGATATATAGTCTGTGGACTGTAGTGGCTAGTTTAATGAATACTTCAGAGTAGATTTTGACATGGGCTATTTAATTGATAACCTGAAACTTCATTTTTCACGGGATAGATTACGATGCACCTCAATAAATAAGATATTAGCTGACCTCAGGAGTTTATTGTCCGTACACATTTTTCTCACTGCCATCTCATATTAACGTCCTTTGAGGCTATTGGAAAACTAGTTGATTATTAGATCTACAACGTTGAAACACCTTCTTAGAGCAATACAACATAGTAGTAAATGCAGCTCTCCATTCCGCAGCGATTTGAACCCAAGTTCATTAGTTTCAGGTTACTGTAAACCAACTTTCCTCGGAAAAGGACTCGAATCCATTTCAGCCGATGGATTAACATGTCCGTCAGGATCAGACTCATAAATTTAAGCAGAGTTGAAACAGACCCACCTCAGTCGTAATATACGCGTTATGAAATCGAAAATTGGTCATTATGGCTACCAGGAATGCAAATGTATATATCAGGTCAAAGTATCTGTTATATCAATTTGCCAGCTTACAAAGCAGTAGTCGCTAAACACATATATAACGAGTATAGGTCTATTTCAGTTCCAGTGAAATTTATTTGAACTTCACAGAGATAGATTTGTATGCACGAACTGAAACAGATTCCGGGCCTTAATGGCACTGGGACTTAACAACCACACTAATTACTGTGCGTGAGTTCAAATCTCTATGAAAGGGAGAACTTCATTTATTTCCCTGGAGCTCATATTCAAGGCTTTTGGTAGTAAGTGCATCTAACGCTACTGAAGATATGAGCAGGCCATAGAGGCTATTCAAGTATTCTTATATCTCTCTGGTGAAGGTGAGCAGATTCCAGGCAATGAAACAATGATACATATTCTATGTTAAGCCTGCGAGGATCCTGGCTAATAATTATCAGTTCCAGTAAAAATACATCTGATACGGACATACGTATATAACTATGTATGCGCTGAAAGCAGATTCTTATCTTAATTTGTGGAATTGTATGTTACAGAAATGGAGGAATTCTTCACTTAGATTTACTTTTTTGGTAATAATAATGAAATTCCAAAAGTGTAAGGAAAGAGAGAAGTTGTGGGGTCATTGTGTCGATTAAGAATATATGAACAACTTCATCTTTTTACCCTCAAATTTAAAAAGGTCAATTTCAAGTAAAAAAAAAATATATACCGATTTCAAGTTTAAAAAGAAAAAAATCAAATGAAAAAAGATCAGATTCAAATTAAAAAAAGGTGGAAATCAAATTTGAAAAGATGGACTTCAAATTAAAATAAATCAATTTCAAATTAAAATAAATGCGCCTCAGTACAAAAAAAAAAAGTTTTCAAATTGTTTTACACGTGCTAAAAGCAAAAAGCAAAGCCTAATATTGATTTTGTAATAATGATGGAATTCTATGCATGTCGACAACTGTTCCTAGCCAATAGCAAACGCTGCCGCACATTACTCGTCACAATCATACTTTGGATTTTTCGTTTCCTACTGTTGACGTATGCATGTATACATCCCGCGTAACAAACACACACACACATATACTATATATATATATATATATATATATATATATATATATATATATATATATATTGTTACGAAGTGCCAAGTATCTGGTTACCATGCATCAAATATTACCTCACCAAAGGCCAGACACCTGAACCCTCATAACACGTTTAAACGACTGAATACTCTAAAGGCAACAGTGATCCCTTAACACTTACCAGTATTGCAGAAAATCAGACTAAGTTCATCAAAACAGGTGTAAGGTAATCTTGTAAGTAATTAAATTAATCAAAGGGCATCACTCCATCAACAACTTTAAAAGTCTAAGTATTTCCCTGATTTCAGAAGTCTAAGTACTTCCCTAGTTCTAAGTCACTTCAAATAATTGAAGGAAAGCAAATCAATTACCACTCTATGTTTCTACCTAACATAAATATAATCATAATTAAATATAAATATACTGGGATAAAAATAAAAACTTATAAAAATTTTAAATATAAAAATTTATTATTAAATTCAAAATTATTAGTGAAATTCACAACATCAGGGAAAATTACTGTTACTTGAAAACAAAGTAAAGTTTAATTAATTCTTGAATCAAATTAAGTAAAATTAAATCAAAATTAATTTATCACAAAATTCAAGAAAATTAATTTAATCAAAATTCAAAAGTATTGGGCAATAATTGAAAATCTGAAATTAATTCACAAGTGCTAAACAACAATAAATCTTGAAAAGAATTCTAAGTAAATGCAAATTAATTCACAAGTGTTAAATTTAATTAAATGTGCAATGATAAAGCAATGAAAATAACTAAGTCAATTAAATTGTGAATGCAAATGAAAATATAAAATAAAAGACACACTTCAATAAGAAAATGAAACAGTGCACAAACAATGGAACAATCACAAACACAAAAATCAGCAATGTGTAAAAGTGTAAATGTTTTCACTCAAAACATCAGTTTTTACCAAACCTTCGTAAACACCTGTTATTAGTTATTAGTTAACCACAGTTCCTAACAATTATTAGTTAACCACACTCCCTATCCATTATTAGTTAAACACAATTCCTATCGGTTATTAGTTATTACCTAACCGTTATTAGTTATTAGTTAACCAAACACTTTTCCCATTAACTTTTAGTTATTAGTTGCAACTAATAAAAATATAACACTTTACCTTTTTGGTATACCAACTTCTTAATTTGCTGCAGTCTTGATTCACACTCACAAAAATCAGGCGCCGTTACGAAATGTTTGTTCAGATTCCACAAAAGAAATTAAATAATACTAAATAAATTCTAAGAAATATCAAATATAAAATTCTCACAAGTTACGAGTGACCAATTTACTTTACGTTAATATAATCTCAATGTTGAGTGAGAGAGAGAGAGCGAGAGAGAGAGAGATCTGACTGCCTCGAGGTCCTAAGATAGAATGTAATGAAACTTTCTTCCTTTACGGAAACGACAGAGCAGATATGATACAAAACGTTCTTGTCACGAATGCTTCCAGTAGCTTTGAAATCTGATGCAATCTTCATAAAGAAAACGAGCAATTCCCACGTGGGACTTGACAAAGACGTACACGTACAAGACGAGTCTGTTAAAAAAAGAAAAAAAAAAGAAAGACACGTACCCGATCGAAACGGAGGATGAGCTGTGACAATTAAGATTGACATGTTTTGATGACAACGCAAGACTCCAGCTCACTCTCTATCACACGTGTTGACAGATTAGGGAAGCAAACGGAGATCTCTCTCTTTTTACGTTATATATATATTCTTTTACAACATGCAATGCGAAATCTGAACACACATTTTAAAACATCCTATTCTAAGCTATCTAGGAATCTGAAAAAATGTTACACAATCTACATGACATTTCAAAGAGGGGAAATATGCATTTTGAAAGTAGCAATATATAATAATATATATATATATATTGGGAACGAAAACTCCAATATATATATTATATGTATATATATATATATATACATATATATATATATATATATATATATATATATATATATATATCAAATCAGGCATTGACTGAAGGAAACAGGCCAATCTACATGAAGATGTTAGCAAATGTCGGACCCAAAGGAGAGCCCATGGCTACACCGTCTTGTTTGTTTAAAAAGTTTACCATCAAAAACAAAGGCAGTGTCCCGCACTGCTAATTCTAAAAATGTTTTAAAATGAGACCGGTTAAAATTGCTAAAAAGAGAATCGGGTTCAGGAAATAATTTATCTAATATGATGTCAATTGTTTCCTCCACGGGGACATTTGTGAATAGAGATTCCACATCTAAACTGGCCATTAATAAACCTGAGTCTTGTGATAAAATTTTGTCTTTAAAATGGTACGAGTTATTCATGGGCTCTCCTTTGGGCCCGACATTTGCTAACATCTTCATATGAGTCGTCCCTGGAGGAGCGCATGCTTGATGATTGTCCTCTCAGGTTTCACCCTATTTTTTACGTGAGGAATGTGGATGACATATTCGCATTATTCAAAAGAAACTCTGATATTGACTCTTTCTTAACATAAGTTAATTCCCAACATAACAATATTAAGTTTACGGTCGAAAGGGAGGAAAATAGTCAACTGGCTTATTTAGATGTACTCGTTACACGAGAGAATGGTTCTTTTACACTTCTGTTTTTAGGAAGAAAACTTTTACAGGTCTAGGATCTAATTATTACAGCTCATGTTTTTATAATTTTAAGCTTAATTCATTGTCAACTCTTATACATAGGGCATTTTTATTACATCAAACTGGCATTCCTTCAATCAGGAAATAAATTACCTATTGGAATATTTTAAAAATAATTGCTTCCCTCAAAAGCTATTTTATAAGAGGCTTCGGAGTTTTCTTAATAAGCAGTTTTTTAACAATACGAAAATATTTATCACGGTACCAAAGTTAGTCATTTATGCAAAATTTCCATTTTTACATGATGACTCCTTCAGAAAAAGGTTTACCCAGATTATGGAAAAACATTATGGTGCAGTCAGTATTAAACTAATACCAAAAAATCCATTAACAATTGGGTCTTTCTTTAAATATAAAGATCGATTGAGTCCCTTCTTGACCTCAAATGTAGTATATAAATATACTTGCCCAAAGTATAACTCTGGGACTTACGTGGGATCTACGAAGAGGTTACTGAAGGTCAGAATCGATTCTCATCGTGGAATAAGTTTCCGAACAGGAAGTAGGCTCTCCAACCCTGAACATTCAAATATCAGGAACCATGCAAAAATCTGCAAAACACAAATCGAAAGAGATGATTTTTGCATCATAGGGTAAACACCAAACCCCCAAGAATTACCCATTTTAGAGTCGTTACTCATTAAGCAGCTGGTTCCCCAGTTGAATACCCAAACCTCCTCCATCCAACTGTACCTTAGTTAACGTGTCTCCCTTTTTTTTTTTTTTTTTGTCTCCTATCATTCAGTCTTTCTCTCTCTTAACTTAAGGTTGGTTGGCAGTTCCAGCTTTTAACTAATAATTTTCTGTAATTGTATATTTTAGTAAATTTTAGTCTTTTTACGATTTTTTTAATTTTTAGTAAATTTAAGATTGCTTTATAATATTTTAATTAATTGACAGATTACCGGAAGATGTAATAAATGTTATTACGAAACGCTAGAATAAAGAACTATGTAGATTGGCCTGTTTCCTTCAGTCAACGCCTGATTTGATGTATTCCTTGGTCGTCACCTGCCTGCCCCTTGGTTATACATATATATAATATTAAATAATTATATATTATATAATACTATATATATATTATATATTATTTAATATATATATCTGTATTGGGTTGGGACGAAAACTCCAATATATAATATATATATATATATAACTAGATACCATATCTATATATATATAATATATATATAGGATATATAATAGATATATATATATATATATATATATATTATATAGGGAAACGCAAACTCCAAGTATATAATATTATATAATATATATATATATATATTATATATATATATCTTTTTTATGAATCTATATATATATCCTATATATATCTATATTCTGAATATATAATATATATATCTATCATATATATATATATATATCTATAGTATATATATATATTATCATATATCATGAATATATATATATATATATATATAGAATCTATATATATATATATATCTGTATATATATATATATATAAAGTCTCCAGGACGTTGCAATATCGTTATCCCATGAAAGCCGGTGAACTCTCAAGTGAAGGAAAGATTAAACGTTAACTTCATCTGGAGGATATTGCCACGAGAGGCCTTTATTCTGACCAAAAAACCCGCTCAGGATTTAGAGAAGATTATGAAGGAAACGCTCGACGCTGGATAATGGGGTACAAGGAGGTTAGATTTACCTAACTTCCTCGAGGGAAGTAAACCTATAGGGTAAGGAAACGACCCCTTTCCCTAGACCAAGGGACAAAGTTTTACTCTCTCTCTCTCTCTCTCTCTCTCTCTCTCTCTCTCTCTCTCTCTCTCAGTGTGTAAGTTTCAGCGGTGAAGCGGTTAGGTGGCTATTGGGACTGAACCCCGGATCTATTTTAAAGCTTTTAAAAGTTATGACAACCGTTATACCTTGTTCCTTATAGATTACACTAAAACATCATTTTATATTACTATTACTAGCGTGCCACAAATATAAAAATGTGTCGGCCAACGGACACATTGTGCACTCAGAGTTCTAAACATTGACGTTAGGACAGTCTGGAAGAACAGCAGTCTTGTTCAAGTAGCCTCAGGGTGTGTAACCATGTACGTACATCCATACAGAAGGTATTTCACTGGAGCTGTTTTTAGAACTGCAACTTTTGACGTAGTTCAACAGAAGCTAAATCAAGGACAGACACTTGAATTCGGAACTACATTTCCAATTGATAACTATTCTTTTCATCTGACTCATCACATTCCTCTGCTTCACCATCAGTGTCACTTTCTCATCAGCAACTTTTTCAGTTTGATTACTTGAGACAATCAGGAGCCATGGGACCCGTAAACCAATTCAGCATGTAGTATATTCCATTTTCCATTTTCCTTAGTCCACCCGTTACAGTATGGATCAAGGTGATTTATGTCTCTTTCATCTGATGTTCTATATGTTGGCAATGAAGTTTGCACGAAGGATATATAGCTTGAGGGTTGCTTGGTATCGGGAAGCATAGATGACTCCATTCCTTTGATATTTTTCAAAGAAGTGTTGAGTCTTTGAACTGATATTTCACAGTGTATATGCTAAGGCGAGCTGTATTAACGTCTTTACTTTTGTTTTACCCATACAAAACACACACAAACTCTTTCAGAACAAGGTATGTATGTGTCTTCATTATTGAGGAACCAAGTTCCCCAAATGCTCTTCGGAACCTTGGATAATTTTCTACAATACTTAATGGATGTACTTTGCCTATACCCTAAATGAAGGAGAATAGTCGCAGTCAGTGAAAGCATCCAAACCTGGTAATGCTTGACAAAGTTCTCTTTCTTGTGTCTGCCACCAATGTTACATCAATATACTTCCGATTGTTGTTGTCTAAATTTCCGACATCCATGTAACTTGTAAGTGAATGATTCAAACTGACATGATACAAAAGTGTCACCAGCACATCAGTGTCATTTGCTCTTACGCTGATAATGCGTTTGGAGTTTAGGCTGTGAATATGCTTCACGCGCTTCTGCATCCTGTATCAGCTTCAGTGTGGGAACTCACTAATGGCTTATACTCTTTCCTAGCCATGTGTCCATCCTCTGCAGAATACAGGAACCACTTGCCATCAGTAGCATAAAATAGTCTTTTATTGGCCAGTATATCGCAATACTGATCATCACACCACTGCTTAGCTAGGAAGCGAAGAAGGGATGTCTTGAAGGATTGGATGACAAGGACGCAGAGAAATTCCTTGGCCTGGTCTGCTTACCATCGGTGATGTTCAAACCATCTACTGAACTCCAATCACTGAAGACTTTGGTACACCTGTTTTGTTCTAGCCCCTTAATACTGGTTTCTAAGTAGGTGTCACTGACAAAATGAACCTCTGTTGCAGATGTTCTGCAGATATTTGTTAATATACATGTTGCTACATCCAAGAATTTAACAGATAGGTTAGTCAACCATCTGATAACAAACATGGCTTCGATTACTAAGACATCCACAGATTCAGGTGCTGTACTTTCAACTTTTCCTTACAATTTGTTCACAAAGGAACAGGAATCAAGGGATACTTGAAGACAGTTGAAAGCCAATATGAGTTGTCACAGCAAGAAAAAGTAGTTGCCCAAATAGTGCTCGCGTTCCTTTCACCTCTACTATTTTTTTCCTTTCCTTGTTCACCAGCTTTCCTTTACAGCATTATGAGACAAATTTTCAACTACTTTCCTGGGGATTGGTACCTTAAACATGGAGCTGGAAGTCAAGCAATCTGTTTTGAACTCGGTGTACATCTTCTCGCCAATCCTCTGCACTTGTAGAAGCTCGCTTGTGACTTCTTCAGATGCAGCTTTTCCATTTCCAGTTGAAAACAAAACAGAATTCTCAACGGGATCTGCAATGGATTCATGGTTGTCCATAATATTGAGGACTTTTTTTCAAATCTGATGCATCTCTCTTGATTCTTGATTGATTCAGTTCTTGGGCTAGTTCATAAAGTTGAGCTAATCCTACTTGCGCCAGCAAGCTTCCAAACCACTTCTTGTTGATCTAATTCCACCTCTTACATGCACCAAAATTCTGAGTCATCGATGCTATCCCTGAGGAATGCTTTTAATGTTCGTGCAATGTTGAAAGACCCACTTTTAGCTGATCTTTCAAGACGAGATAAGTGTCCTCAATGTTCAGCAACTTCATGACATACAAAGTCATCCATCTGGCATACTTGTGGTGAACAATTGCAAAAAACGGAATGATCACAACAATGATTATTCATAGCAATACAGGCATAGACAAGCAGCTAAAATGGAATTTAATTTGGAAGATCAACGCATTATTAGTGGTGTCAATCAAGTCACAATGAAATGAGAATCTTTTTAATAAGACTGCAAAAACAGGTGATACAGAGAAACCGGTCAGGCTGCGGCAAGTAAGATGTTAATTTTTCAATTCTGCACAAAATTTCAGTCTAGAAAAAATAATTTGTCAGACAGTCAAATAAATGGACCTGGCTCCTGGTCTAAGTGTAGCAATAATATTCTTCTGACACTACACTGTATTTTTCAGGAAAAAGTGTTATTCAACATTTTCTTGACCACGAATCTCATTAAAGTGGGTTTTTTTTTATATAAACTAGAGAGAGAGAGAGAGAGGGAAGGAGGGAGAGAGAGTTTTAGTTGCGCAGAAAGAACGGCATGGTCATTATTTACGTTTATGAGCTAACAGCGTGTTTTTCTCATTCTCTTGGGATATAAATCATCAGGAGGTCCACATGTTGTAACGCAACGAATCATAACCGGCGACGAAATTGCGGCATAACACTTATGGGTCGATTTATCTAATGACAAAACGGCTTGTGACCGCACTTTCTCGACACTCGTCTGATTATATATTTATACAACCGGCCTTCGAAGCTTACAGCCTAACTTCAGTTTATAACAAAAAGAATAAAAAATGCGGTTTTGATTAAATTACAGCGCTATGTTTTATACCTACTGCAAACAGTAGGTATTACGAAACTTTGATCAAAGGTCTTATCAATGTTTTGGGTCTTATTTCTCTAAAACAATAATAAAAAGGCAGAAGCATTAACTGACTCTTGAAGATTTTGGACAAGACTCATAAGCTAATGAGAGAGAGAGAGAGAGAGAGAGAGAGAAGACTAACCATTAATGTCTTGTCGTTACTCCTCTACCCAACAGAAAGATCCTGGAAAATGACTGGATCTAATTACCCTGTCAATTATCATTGAGACTTCACGGCCATAAAAACTATTCTATGGAGGAAATATATTTTGTAATGAATAATCTCTTGCGCTGGAATTCCGTGTTCAAACGTATTAAAAGGATAAATTACTGTCTACTATTCATGGCCAAACGTATTAAAAGGATAAATTACTGTCTATTCGTGAGCCTGTATAGCAAGGCTCTTCGATGAGGCCAAGGGCGCACAAGTTCTTGGTGACGGGTTGTGTGGTCGGTCGGTAGTTCAAGGAAATATCCTCCCAGGCAGCAGCCGTAACGGGTAGCTGCATCACACATCAAATCACATCTTTTAAATTTCAGTATTGTATTAGATTTTTCACTGACATCACTCTCATATTTCGTCATATTCCGTATTACAGCTTCTAAAGTCTTACTTTAAAAGAAATAACATTTCGGTAGAAAAAGTAGCACACAGGCAGAGATAAATCTTTTTCTTTATTTATTATGGAAGCATTTTTCTTTTCTTTTTTACTTATCCGTTTATGGAAGCGCAAATACTTTAACTTGGTGCTAAATTAACAGGCGTGTGCAATGAAGACCCAAACATAATCAGTTACACCCTGTAGTATCAAGATTGATTTTCAAGAACGTGGGTGGTTGATAAGTAATAGCGGTAATTGATAACCTCTCTCTCTCTCTCTCTCTCTCTCTCTCTCTCTCTCTCTTATCCTTGCGGTCCTAAGAAATTCCAAAAACAATTCTAGCTTTTAACGCATGGTTTCATCAGTGTACCAAGAACAAAGATAATACTTTCTTTCCCAAGTGGCAGAAATAGCATAAATAATGGCCGCTGAAATGTCTAGCATTACATAGTACGACTTGCCCTTACATAATCAATTTTGACTGACAATTAGCCAATTCCCGGAATGTTGCTGCACTATATTTTCCACTGTCGTTCGTTAGGCTTCAAGGAATAACTCCTCGACTCAACCGCATTTCCAAGACGCATTTGGAGATTTACACAACCATCACTCTTGGGTTATAAAACACAGTATTCCAGGCGTTATTGTTTTCAAGGACTTGCTGTTTTGTTTTCGTAAGTTTTATATTTTTAGTGTCAAAGACTATATAAGTATATTTATCTATATATTATTATATAATAAAAAATTAATATATGTATATATATATATATAATATATATATATATATATATATATATATATATATATATATATATATATATATATATATATATAGATCTATCTCTATATATATAATAATTAATATATATATATATATAAATATATATATTATATATATAGTCAATATATATATCTATTATATGGAGTCGGTTCCTGATATATATTTAATATTATATTCTATATATAATTATTAATATATATATATATATATGTATCAGACCGGCGACTCCCATTGGTATTTTTTTATCATAGTATTATTAATCTTGAAAGCCACGTCAACACATTAAGAAAATGAGACATTTATAGTCATTACTATATGGCACTACATATAGTAATTTCATCGCTTTGTTCGCATTTCATTGTCAGTATTTTTGCTTGCCTTAGACTGATATGTGATAAGTCCCACCTCTCTAAAATGTATGTTGCTTTCAATGGGTTATGTAATTTATCCAGCCTTTTTCTTAATAATGGTCCATTTGTAGTTAAATAAATAATTCTTAAGCATTCATTTATTTATTAATGCTTAGTCCAGTTTTACATTTTTCCTTTTGTTTCATTTTTACTTAGTCATTTTATTTCAATTTCCCTCTTCCATTACTATATGAAAGCTTTTTTCTCATATCAACGAAATCTCTTATACATGCGTAGTACATAAGTGGTTCCATTTACATATGATTCACGTCTGTATAGCTATATAGATCGTACTAGTCTAATATTCAGTCTTATTTTATATAAAATTTCAGTATTTTATCTCGGCTTTTATTCGACCTATCCATTGTCTGGTTTGCCTACTTCAGTTTTTCATTAAATTGTAACCTGTAGGTAAATGGAAGACTCAACATCAAAAATCCTCTCTCCATTGAACGTTATTTCATCGCTTTGTTCGCATTTCATTGTCAGTATTTTTGCTTGCCTTAGACTGATATGTGATAAGTCCCACCTCTCTAAAATGTATGTTGCTTTCAATGGGTTATGTAATTTATCCAGCCTTTTTCTTAATAATGGTCCATTTGTAGTTAAATAAATAATTCTTAAGCATTCATTTGTGCTATTAATGCTTAGTCCAGTTTACATTTCTTCCTTTGTTTCATTTTTACTATAGTCATTTTATTTCAATTTCCCTCTCATTCCTACCTCCTAAAAAAAAAAAAATTCCAAAATGAGGCCAAAGGACTAGACCCTGGACACTGGCGAAAGTCATTCTCTGTAGTATGTTGGTTACAACAACCTGTTAACTCTTCCGTTTCCTAAAATAGTTGTTTATTCTTTCCACTGATAACCTTGGAATTCAAGAGGAAACCAATGAAGATGTTTAGAATACCAGACGAGATTTACATCATAACAATCTGATAATAATGCACTTAGAACGAACGGCAAAGCGGACATTTCTTCAGCAATAGCAGATAAGTATGTGACACACACAACAAAAAACATAAATGTAGTGCCATATAGTAATGACTATAAATGTCTCATTTTCTTAATGTGTTGACGTGGCTTTCAAGATTAATAATACTATGATAAAGCATTTGCAAACAACTCCCCTCATGTATATCAAATTCCATTTAGTTCGTGTGACAAATAATATATATATATATATATATATATATATATATATATATATATATATATATATATATATATATATATATATATATTAGTTTGTCACACGAACTAAATGAATTTGATATACATGAGGGGAGTTTGTTTGCAAATGCTTTATCATAGTATTATTAATCTTGAAAGCCACGTCAACATATATATATATATATATATATATATATATATATATATATATATATATATATATATATATATATATATATCCTACTAGTGATCTAACTAATGCACCAGTGCTGCTTGGATACTACTTATTTGTAATTAGTAACCTAACCCAACCTCAGCCCCTTGTTTAATTTTTCCTCAAGTTCCATTATGTTTCTTTCCCACAATATAAGGAATTCCTCTGGAATGGAGATCCTCCGGGACCGTCGGAGTAATTAGGGTTAGAATCTGGTCAAAGAATTTTCCCACAGTCAAGGATTGACTGGAAGGCCGTGATTCACCGTCAAGTTTAGACCGAGGTGGCTAGGAACATTTGGCCGTCGGCCACTCCTGACTTCGCCTAGACCGTGTTGCCTTCTTCCTACTCGTTACGTAATGTTTCGTGGCAAGATTGTAACCAATGTTGTTCGGACTGTAGTGGCAAGATGTGCACAACCTTGGATTAAGAAAAAAAATCTGCAGGTGAGGCGGACAATAACTATTTCTAAATGACGGAAAGCATTGCCCTGGGTATCACAAACAAATCATACCACAATATGGAGAGTTTCCGAAAAGAATGGTTTTTAAATGACTAATACTAATTTGGTGTGCTATGTACTGGGTACGTATATATTAGAATCAGTTTTAATCTGTTGAGCGACTTGATCATGTTTTTATAATCATTACAAAAACTAAACAGTCCAGTTTAAGCTTCATTGTTGTTGCTCATATTCTTCTCAGGACCATGACAAGGAATAACTTCTTTAACTTCAGCTCCGGCCCCGTACGGGCAAAAGTAAAAGGGTTTCCCTCTGTTCAAGCTAAAACCTCTTGCTGGGATTGTTTTTAAATATTCTGTCTATATATCCAAAGTTTAATCCTGTCTTATCGGGGTAAGATGGTTGTTTCGTCTTTCCAATAGCAAATCTACTTCGAAGCGTATTTTAAGATACAAGAACATTGCAACTATGTCGAAAAGCTTCAGAAGCATGAGTTGATAATTTAAAGAGTAAATTTATATTGAAATGAGAATATGGATTTATTCAGCAATTTTAAAAGGTTCTCATGGTACACGATCAATATCATTAATGCTGCTACTGATGTTGTTGAGCAATTTTACCCAAAGCTGATCTTCGGCTTCCTTTTCAACATATAGTATGAAAGCGTGTCAAGAAAAACCCGTAATCACAAACTCGTTTGCAAGAGCATGAATGTCAGACGTACAGCGTGTACAGACATTGCGCACGCTCATGTCCATCTACACTTTTATGCGTGCATAGTCGCACACACACACACGCACATATGGAGGAGCAGTTTGCATACTGGTTGCAACTCTTGAAATAAACCGTTTGCTTAGGCCATGCGGCGTAAGAAGTATTGTTATAGTAAGACACGGAGGTGCTATCAAGAAATGCTCAAGAGGGAAGCTTTCTATTTATGAAAAGGTTTGATCAGAGACTTCTGAAATTGAATTGTTCGGTCATGTGGAAGGACTGGTCGGTGATAGGTTGGTGACGAAAGCGTATGAATCTGAAATTCAGATTCTGAAGTGTTATAAGAGAGATGGAGGAGGTGAACAGCTAAAGAGGGGTGGATAGATGGGTGAAAGCGGCTTTTGAAAGAAAGGACTTCATAGTTATTCAGAAAGCGGACTGGTGTGTGGAAAGGGGATGAAATGGTTGTTTTATGTACTGCTGATGAGCCGTTCGTCTAGATGTAAGAAAGGACTAATGTTAAGTTTAAGTTTTGCTCATAGTGGTAACTAGGAGTCTATTAGTCGGGAGGCCACATGGGGGGCACAGCTGGATAAGGGGGCCACTGGGCAAGCACAAGTTATAATACTCATTATATTTTTTTAGGTCATGTGTAAATACATTAAGGTTATTTTAAATTATTTAAGCTTATCAATTTGTGAATCACGTTTTTATATAAAAGCAAGAAAATTTATTTATTTCTTAGTTGATATAGTGAAACTCGACTTATCTCCGTATGAAAAAAACAGCCAATAATAATAATAATGGAACCTCTGGCAACAGAGGAGCTTCGTCCGGCAGCCAGGTATTCAACCCAATTGAAGGGGAAGACGGTCAGGTACTTGGGGGTCGTCATCCAGCAACTGACCATCACAACGACAGTAACCAATATTCTGAGATTGGAGCCACAGAAGCAAACCAAAGGAAGAAATGGACAAGAGAAGAAAATAAGGAAATATGGAGATGCTACATCAGAAGCAACCCGACGGAGAGAGGATATAGAAGAAGGTTGGTCAACATCTGGAATGAGAGGAATAACACCCCCCAAACAGAGCAGAGGCTGGCAGACCAAGTAAGGAACATAAAGAAAAAGAACTGGCTCTCCCCAACAGAAAGAGAAGAACTGGAAAGGGAAATGTCACACGGCAACGAATTACACGAAGACGAACTGATAGACGATGCCACAGAGGACGACAGGGATGATGAGGTATCAAACAACGACACACGAAGAAACACCGACGAAGTAACAGAGAGGACGGAATGGGTAGAAAAGATTAGACAATGGATGGAGCCAGATACAGAGAGAACAAAGATCCCCTCCATGAAAGCCTACAACACCAAGAAATTAAGGGAGAAAACAAGTGAGGTCAATGAAATAATGGGCATAATACACACCACCAGTATCACAGAAACAAATAACTTGGCATATGCAGGAGCAAGATTAGTAGCAGAACTGATGGGGATTCGAACACCAACACTACTAGCACAACCAACCCAACAGAAACCAAAACAGCAACCTCCTTGGAAAAGGCGGCTGGAAAAGCAAATCATGGTGATGAGATCTGACTTGAGTAAACTGAAAGAGATGGCAGAAAAAAGGCTAAGAAGCAAGAAAACAAGGGAGGAACTCAACGAGAAATATAAAGTACAAGAGAGGGGACTAAACAACACAATAAAAGATGTAAAACAGAGACTTTAGGCCAAAGCACATAAGATCCAACGGTACATGAATAGGAATAAGGGATACCAACAGAACAAACTATTCGGAACCAACCAGAAAAGACTATACAGCCAACTAAGAGGGGAAGATAACCACCAAGAAATTCCTGAAGCCTAACCAAGTAAGAGACTCTGGGAAAACATATGAAGCAATCCGGTATCACACAACAAACATGCAACATGGCTCCAGGAAGTCAAGGAAGAAGAAACAGGGAGAATAAAACAAAGATTCACAGAGATCACGACAGACACGTTAGACACCAAACTAAAAAAATGCAAAACTGGAAAGCCCCAGGTCCCGATGAAGTCCATGGATACTGGCTCAAAAACTTCAAGGCCCTACACCACGAATAGCAGAACAACTCCAGCATTGTATCTCAAATCACCATGCACCCAAATGGATGACCACAGGAAGAACATCCTTAGTACAAAAAGACAAGAGTAAGGGAAATATAGCCAGTAACTACAGGCCTATCACCTGCCTACCAATAATGTGGAAGTTACTAACAGGTATCATCAGTGAAAGGCTATACAATTACCTAGAGGAGACAAACACCATCCCCCACCAACAGAAAGGCTGCAGAAGGAAGTGTAGGGGCACAAAAGACCAGCTCCTGATAGACAAAATGGTAATGAAGAACAGAAGGAGAAGGAAAACCAACCTAAGCATGGCATGGAAAGACTATAAGAAAGCCTTCGACATGATACCACACACATGGCTAATAGAATGCCTGAAAATATATGGGGCAGAGGAAAAACACCATCAGCTTTCCCTCAAAAATATGCGCAACTGGAATACAATACTTACAAGCTCTGGAATAAGAATAGCAGAGGTTGATATCAGGAGAGGGATCTTCCAGGGCGACTCACTGTCCCCACTACTCTTCGTAGTAGCCATGATTCCCATGACAAAAGTACTACAGAAGATGGATGCCGGGTACCAACTCAAGAAATGAGGCAACAGAATCAACCATCTGATGTTCATGGATGACATCAAGCTGTATAGTAAGAGCATCAAGGAAATAGATACCCTAATCCAGACTGTAAGGATTGTATCTGGGGACATCAGGATGGAATTTGGAATAGAAAAGTGAGCCTTAGTCAACATACAAAAGGCAAAGTGACGAGAACTGAAGGGATAAAGCTACCAGATGGGAGCAACATCAAACACTTAGATGAGACAGGATACAAATATCCGGGAATAATGGAAGGAGGAGATATTAAACACCAAGAGATGAAGGACATGATCAGAAAAGAATATATGCAGAGACTCAAGGCGATACTCAAGTCAAAACTCAACGCCAGAAATATGATAAAAGCCATAAACACATGGGCAGTGCCAGTAATCAGATACAGCGCAGGAATAGTGGAATGGACGAAGCCAGAACTCCACAGCATAGATCAGAAAACCAGGAAACATATGACAATACACAAAGCACTACACCCAAGAGCAAACACGGACAGACTATACATAACACGAAAGGAAGGAGGGAGAGGAATACTAAGTATAGAGGACTGCGTCAACATCGAGAACAGAGCACTGGGGCAATATCTGAAAACCAGTGAAGACGAGTGGCTAAAGAGTGCATGGGAAGAAGGACTAATAAAAGTAGACGAAGACCCAGAAATATACAGAGACAGGACAATGACAGACAGAAAAGAGGACTGGCACAATAAACCAATGCACGGACAATACATGAGACAGACTAAAGAACTAGCCAGCGATGACACATGGCAATGGCTACAGAGGGGAGAGCTAAAGAAGGAAACTGAAGGAATGATAACAGCGGCACAAGATCAGGCCCTAAGAACCAGATATGTTCAAAGAACGATAGACGGAAATAACATCTCTCCCATATGTAGGAAGTGCAATACGAAAAATGAAACCATAAACCACATAGCAAGCGAATGCCCGGCACTTGCACAGAACCAGTACAAAAAGAGGCATGGTTCAGTGGCAAAAGCCCTCCACTGGAGCCTGTGCAAGAATCATCAGCTACCTTGCAGTAATAAATGGTACGAGCACCAACCTGAGGGAGTGATAGAAAACAATCAGGCAAAGATCCTCTGAGACTATGGTATCAGAACAGATAGGGTGATACGTGCAAATAGACCAGACGTGACGTTGATTGACAAAGTCAAGAAGAAAGTATCACTCATTGATGTCGCAATACCATGGGACACCAGAGTTGAAGAGAAAGAGAGGGAAAAAATGGATAAGTATCAAGATCTGAGAATAGAAATAAGAAGGATATGGGATATGCCAGTGGAAATTGTACCCATAATCATAGGAGCACTAGGCACGATCCCAAGATCCCTGAAAAGGATTCTAGAAAAACTAGAGGTTGAAGTAGCTCCAGGACTCATGCAGAAGAGTGTGATCCTAGAGTAAGAAAAGTGATGGACTCCTAAGGAGGCAGGATGCAACCCGGAACCCCACACTATAACTACCACCCAGTCGAATTGGAGGACTGTGATAGAGCAAAAAAAAAAAAAAAAAAAAATTAAAAAAAAAAAAAAAAATTAAAAAAAAAAAAATAATAATATAATAATAATAATAATACAGAGAGACAAGCGTAAGGGAAATATAGCCAGTAACTAAAGGCCTGTCACCTGCCTGCCAGTAATGTGGAAGTTACTAAAAGGTATCATCAGGGAAAGGCTATACAACTACCTAGAGGATACAAACACCATCCCCCACCAACAAAATTGCTGCAGAAGGAAGTGTAGGGGCACGAAAGACCAGCTCTTGATAGACAAAATGGTAATGGAGAACAGTAGGAGAAGGAAAACCAACCTAAGCATGGCATGGATTGACTACAAGAAAGCCTTCGACATGATACCACACACATGGCTAATAGAATGCTTGAAAATATATGGGGCAGAGGAAAACACCATCAGCTTCATCAAAAATACAATGCACAACTGGAATACAATACTTACAAGCTCTGGAATAAGAATAGCAGAGGTTAATATCAGGAGAGGGATTTTCCAGGGCGACTCACTGTTCCCACTACTCTTCGTAGTAGCCATGATTCCCATGACAAAAGTACTGCAGAAGATGGATGCCGGGTACCAACTCAAGAAAAGAGGCAATTGAATTGACCATCTGATGTTCATGGACGACAACATGCTTTATGGTAAGAGCATCAAGGAAATAGATACCCTAATCCAGACTGTAAGGATTGTATCTGGGGACATCAGGATGGAGTATGGGATAGAGAAATGTGCCTTAGTCAACATACAAAAGGGCAAAGTAACAAGGACTGAAGGGACAAAGCTACCGGATGGGAGCAACATCAAATACTTAGATGAGACAGGATACAAATACCTAGGAATAATGGAAGGAGGGGATATAAAACACCAAGAGATGAAGAACACAATCAGGAAAGAATATATGCAGAAACTTCAGGCGATGCTCAAGTCAAAACTCAACTCCGGAAATAGGATAAAAGCCATAAACACATGGGCAGTACTAGTAATCAGATACAGCACAGGAATAGTGGAATGGACGAAGGCAGAACTCCGCAGCATAGACGAGATAACTAGGAAACATGACAATACACAAAGCACTACACCCAAGAGCAAATACGGACAGACTATACATAAGGAGGGAGAGGACTACTAAGTATAGAGGACTGCGTCAACATCGAGAACAGAGCACTGGGGCAATATCTGAAAACCAGTGAAGACGAGTGGCTAAAGAGTGCATGGGAAGAAGGACTAATAAAAGTAGACGAAGACCCAGAAATATACAGAGACAGGAGAATGACAAACAGAACAGAGGAGTGGCACAACAAACCAATGCACGGTCAATTCATGAGAGAGACTAAAGAACTAGCCAGCGATGACTCATGGCAATGGCTACAGAGGGGAGAGCTCAAGAAGGAAACTGAAAGAATGATAACAGCAGCACATGATCAGGCCCTAAGAACCAGATATGTTCAAAGAATGATAGATGGAAATAACATTTCTCCCATATGCAGGAAGTGCAATACAAAAAATGAAACCATAAACCACATAGCAAGCGAATGCCCGGCACTTGCACAGAACCAGTACAAAAAGAGGCATGATTCAGTGGCAAAAGCCCTCCACTGGAGCCTGTGCAAGAAACACCAGCTACCTTGCAGTAATAAGTGGTACGAGCACCAAACCTGAAAGAATGATAGAAAATGATCAGGCAAAGATCCCCTGGGACTATGTTATCAGAACAGATAGGGTGATATGTGCAAATAGACCAGACGTGACGTTGATTGACCAAATCAAGAAGAAAGTATCACTCATGATGTCGCAATACCATGGGACAACAGAGTTGCAGAAAAAGAAAGGGAAAAAATGGATAAGTATCAAGACCTGAGAACAGAAATAAGGATATGGGATATACCAGTGGAAATTGTACCCATAATCATAGGAACACTAGGCACGATCCCAAGATCCCTGGAAAGGAATCTGGAAAAACTAGAGGCTGAGGTAGCTCCAGGACTCATGCAGAAGAGTGTGCTCCTAGAAACAGCACACATAGTAAGAAAAGTGATGGACTCCAAAGGAGGCAGGATGGAACCTAGAACCCCACACTATGAATACCACCCAGTCGAATTGGAGGACTGCAGTCCAGCCACACCCCCCACCACCAAATAATAATAATAATAATAATAATAATATAATAAGTGAAAATTAAGCTTAGGTTTTTACTCCAAGCTACATGAACTCAAAATTGGGAGGGAGGGGGGGGGGGGGGGGCACCTTTTTCAAATGGAGGCACGCGCCCCTCGCAGTTACGCCTATAGCTTTTGCTACATAAAGTCAACATTCACAATTCAGCAGTTCTGAAAGTATGAAATGAAGAAGGAGGAAGTATTATCTCTCACATTATTATGCATACCATTAGCAGAAAATTTTCACTCTGAAAATCATTTTTATATTGGACAAAATTGTCTCAATTTCTATAATATTCTAACTGGGCCCCGCAATTCCTAGCACCGGTCCTGCATATACACATAAAGTTCTTAGGAGTTGAAATTCTAAAACTGATTTGATATGCTACTTACTTTAGACATACAATCAATTTTGGCAAAATTTATTTCCTTTCTTTACTGATTAGTGCTAACCAGTTTACTGAACATTATTCCATTGCATTTACTAACTTGTGATTTATTGTATATTTTTTTTATTCTAAACAACTCTCAGTTTAAAATCAAGGTTATTTAAATTTGAAGATTTCTTTTAGGGTGTTTGAAATTATTTTGGGGGAATATTTCTTTCACAACTCCGTTATGTGTAGGAGTTATATTGAGTGTTTTTTTTTAGGAATTGCATTAAAGTTAAGGGTGGCTGCCATTCATCATTCAATGTCCAAGAAAAGGCTTCCATGTTCTAAGAAAGCAAAGCCTTTTATTATGAGACGAAGCCAAACTAAGATTTTTTTTTATTTGAGAAAATATACAATATTTTACAATTTTAATAGTATTGCATACATAATTTTATTAAAGTTGACATAAATTTACCAGAATTTAACAGAATGTTTATCTTGTACATTTTACAAATTCAAATGTGTACATCTTCATCTTTCCCGACACATAGCTAAGTTACTCATAAAATACACACGAATAGCCACATAGTTAAATTTTGGGAACAGGAAGGGGAACATGCCGCATGCAACTTGTAACATTGGATTTAACAAATCGAGACACACTTAAGTAACAGAGGCGGAAAAGATATTGAGAAATTAAATGAAGCCAAAAGTGACCTTGATCTGTCGACAGGAGATATAAGGTGTTATTCTGTAACCGGTCGTCAACAAGTAAAGTCAGCATGACCTACTTTAGATGTCCCCAACTACCCATAGCCCACCACTTCAGATTTAGAATAGGAATTGATAAGACTTTCTCTACAATTTCTGCTCCCTTTCTTTGAACATATCCACCAATTTTTTTTTCGGGTGTAAGAACTTGTATACATGTATCCTTCAAAACAAATCTTGGTGCCACCCTTATTACATTTTATGACCTCCATGCTGCTATTGGCTATGTACGCAGCTACTCGTAACGAGTGAGTGGCTGCAGTTACCACTCAGTCGATAACTACTAAATCACTTTTCTACATTCCAATTAAGAGTGGAAACTCCTCTCTGCTTCCTTCAGTGAGATTTATATACGGTGGATTTTGTGAATATTTTCAACCTTGTTTTTCTTTGCATTCGAAGCAGTGCTCAAATTATTATATTGCTTGTTCAAACATTCTTCTGTAGCTAGCTGTCTTACATCAGTATCATCCAAAAAATGAGTCTCATGAAGGTGGGGTCCTCCAGACTGAGACCAAGTGAAAGTTCAATGGCGCCAGGAGGATTTCTTCAAACCCAGTCTCGCACCGTTGCCTGGGCAACTGGTGAGCGGCGTCGCGACAGGAGCGTTGTTATAGAGCAACAAGATGTTAGACGCCTTTCCTCTTTGTCCATAGTGTGAGTAGCAGAATCTCGGAGGAAATCCGTCAAATTCTGCTTTTTAATGACTTTCTTGTGAGGCGTAATCAAAGACGCATTCCTTCATTGTGGCAAATAATATGCATCTCTTGTCGATAGCTGGATGAAACTATGATATAGAACTCTTCTTTTTTTGGTACAATATAGGAAATGTATGATACTTTCCTTTTATCAATTGAGCTCTGTTTGACAGCCTACAAAACATCACTATGATTCACACTGAAGTACTTATTCAGAAAAAAATACTTAACAATAATCTTTCTCTATTAAACCAAATTCAGCATAGCTTAAAGTATGCAATATTTACAGATGGCTTTGTATGGTTAATTAAATATTTCCCCAAAATTCTTCAGTGAATACAAATCAAAGCGATACTTATTCTAAATGGCTTGTTCAAAGAAGAAAAAAAATAGGTATTAGAAAATAGGAGCGCTTGTATTATTTTGAATTATGGTGATGAACTGTGCTACTGTAAATAATAGCTTAAATTAATCCCAGACCAAGTTCCTAAGCATGAAATTTTCAAATTTAATTTGGACATGTTATTTATTTATTTTTTAATTGTGTAAGCTGGCAGTTTTTGGTACTCGACGAGTGTGCACTTTCCTTAGACGAGTACTCGTGAAGGTTGAAATGAAACCCCCTGAGCCGGGCGGATCCCAAGACTGTCCACTCTTATAAGGCTCATCTGAATCATCCCGACAGCTCAGTCCTTTCTGCATTAGTTAGTCTAGGGCCTGTCATAACTGAGGCTGTCATCGAGATACAACTGAAGCAATGTGGTCCCGGTGCACATTGACATTGAAGCAAGAATCGAAAAGTTCTATGACAGGATGGTTCTTAACTTTCAGAAGTAACAGTTAGGAAAGACGCCAAAAATACAAATAAAGAAAATAATATAAAGTTATTATTAATCCCAAATGAAATCGAAAATAAGACAAAAGTGGTTATCCCACAAAAAAGTAAATACTTCTAAATAAAATTTTGACTATTTCCTTTCTTCCTCAGACGAGGAACTTGTCACTCCCCTTCTGCGCTGATTCGACCCAACTTAGGTTATTGACTGTCCCACTGACTCTACTTGCCCCTGATCCTGAGCCTACTCTTCCACGTCATGTGCTTCCATCTTTGCCTTTCCATAACTTCAGCATAATTAGAAGGTAGGGCAAGACCCTCAAGCGGATTTATCGAACTTAATGAGACAATACAATATAATAATAAAAAAAAACCCTCAAAAACAGCTTAGGCGTGAATGTGATAAAAAATTCTTCATTAATTGAGTCTAATTCAATAAACAGCTCAAAGGATATGGAGACCTCATTAATGATATACCAGATAATGAAAGTATGTTACGGAAGGCGCGAGCGAAGACGACATTGTAAAATCCAGCACTCGTATCGAGGCTTGAAAAATCCGTTTTATCCTAACAGATGTTTGTCCTGACACAGACAGCAGCCGTAGCGGAGAAAAAATACAACCAGACAGTCATTCGTAAATTTTAGAATATAAGTTTCAACAACTATGTGTAACGACTACTCCAAATATTGGTGGATCCCTTGACCCCTCCAATCGATAGAAGCGAAGCACTAAGTGGAGTCAATCAAATGTAGGAGACAAAAGGTGGAGTGCACCAAATGGAAGAGTATTGTTTCAAACGAAGAGGTATACAACCAACGCGGTCTTTCATAACAAAGAAGACAACTTCGGTCACGTAGAATCAAGCAAATTGCTTTCGTAAGATGGATCTCACAACATGAAGTTTGTCAATTCTCCCTGATAGATTGAGGTCAACTGATCAACCAAAATGTCTTTATATGAGCCAGGTAGAATCAGTGTGTGTGCAGAAGAAGAGGAATAGTAGTACCAAGGGATATGTCCTCAACCTTGACGTCCGGTTTCTAAGCCATTGTCTTTAATTTGGTGGCGAATCTAATGAGTTGAACAGCATTCTTCTTTCTTTCCTTAAAAAACGGCAAAGATCTTGCAAGAGTTACGTGATGTAAGTTTGGGTTTAAGTGTTTCCCACAAGATAATGAAAGGGTTGTTAGAAGAATGAGAGGAGCCTTCTGGGGTAGGGGCTGTGATGGGTACGAGGAAGAAAAATAATTGATGACCATTCTTGTTATGAAAAGGGCAATTGTTGTTACGTACGCAGGATGTTCATTGTTGTGTACAGCCTTCTATCACCCCCTTTGCCTTCTTACAAATAATCTCATTTCTCTCTCTCTCTCTCTCTCTCTCTCTCTCTCTCTCTCTCTCTCTCTCTCTAATATAATATATATATATATATTATATATATATATATATATATATACGTATATGCATAGTTAATTTTTTACATGCCATCTTCTTTTACCGGCTTAAATCCCGACAGACAAACTCTTCTGATTTAGTCTCCCTGATGCTCTTCTTATACGTGCATTAATAAGCAAGAATAAAGAATAGTAGGTAACGGGGAAAAGCCGATAAACGGTGAATGTAATGTGACATTAACTATATGAAAACATCAGAAACATTAAAAGAGTTAAAAGTCTGTAGACAATAAAAAAAAAAAGAGAGAATAAAGAAAATATAGCGAGCAGTAGACAGTAAACCCAAGATTTAAGAATAAAAACACTGTCCTTATATATATATATATATATATATATATATATATATAATATATATATATATATATATATGTGTGTGTGTGTGGGCGGGGGGGGGTAAAGAAGAGCTTTTTGGGATAATTTGAGAGTACTGTAACTTTAGTATTTGTTAAAGGATGTATGTTGTATGGTGTCGATAATTAGGTAAGCTAGGGTTGAAATTTCACTTGTTTTAGTGGCAATTTCATATCTAAGATTAATTGGTACTGTACAGAATGTTTGTAGAGATATGAGGCTATAAAATTCGTCAACTGCCTCGGCTATGAAATGACTTAATCCAGTCACGCTTTCATCATACAAGCAAAGAATGAGGTACTCGGTCGTTGAATAATGTACAACGTCAGCATGTACTACAATAATCTTTCATTGACATATCCCATTTATTAACGAAAGTATCAGGGTACTCTGAAGTGCTTTTGTAACGGACAGAGGCAATTGCGGTTTTTCTAAGAAGTTGCTTTTGAGACCACGGTCTAGAGTCCGTCCTTGAGACGAACTAATGGCACGCAGCGACTGGTGTTTCTGAAATAAATTCCCTCAGTATTTCTCTTTATGGTTCTTCCCAGTTTGTGATCGCTGGTCCTTGGGATTTGGGTGCGAAGCGCAAGTTATTATTGTGAGACTATAATGATAACTTGCGGGGAGATATTCCGCTTGAGAACCCAAGCAAGCTAAATGAACGGTATTTTGAAGGCAAGTGAAGTCGGTGAGCTGATGTTTCTCTTTATTGCCATTGACCTTGGACGTGTAACGCCAAGATAACCGAGAAATGTGTCAGCCATTGTATCTGCATGAACGTATCTGCGTCTAAATTGGTTGATACCGAAAAATGCAGGCATCGTTGCTTCGTTGGTTTCACATTGTGGACCCTTTCGGTGTTTCTAAGTTTGTTTCTTTAGACAAGTTCTCAGACTTGGTTTGTTGGCAAAGACGGAAAGTCGTAGCCAAACATTGACACTTTGAAGGAAATTGAAGACAGCAAATGATCTGTTATTGGGTTTATTTGACCAAAGTTTGATGATAAAACAGAAAAAAGGAAGAAAGTTGATAACTTGAGTCATCAATGAAACAAAGGAACTTCAAAACGTTCCATTGCAGAATCACGTAAGAACGATCTCAACATACTGTGGTATGTTACGAGGGAGAGATAGAGGGGGGGGAGGGGGGGATTGCTTCCAAAATTACATTTTTAATCCAGTTATGTACCGATCACAAATTTGAACTGTTTATTTGATCTACAGTAAATCTGTTTGCTTAATGAATGGTTGAGATGAAGCCCTGTCACGGAACCCTTACTTAACAGGTTTCATTTTGATATCTGAAGAAGCGGACCCTCCTCCCTCATCCCTGGACTGAGCGAGACTGGAGAATTGTGATGTCAGTGTCAGGCTCCTCAGAGAGAACTTCCAAAATTTATCCGAAAGTGTTTGCAATTTTCATACGATCATTTCATTGCTATCTCACTACTGCTTTGTAATTAGAATTGCAAGTAAAATAGTATCTAATTACCATGATGTTGCATTTTTTTTACATTTCTAAACAATAGGATTATCTCATAGAAAGCCTCTCTACGACGGCACTGATATTGTGATTTTCTAACTCCGTGGTTTGCGTAAATATATAATTAAGTAAATATACACATGCATAAGCGTTGTACACACACCACACACGCGCGTACACACACACACACACACAGACACACACACACATACACACACACACACACACACACATATATATATATATATATATATATATATATATATATATATATATATATATATATATATATACATGCCACTTTTATCATTGTTTATATCAAGCTCTAGTATACAGTATCATGAATACGTCAGGTGCAAAATGTGACAGAATGAGAAAGAAACATGTCAACTGAACCGGAAAGTGTTCGAAGTGTACAGGAGTTTTGTATAGCTTAAAATATTAAACCCTTACTAGTTGAAGAATATACTCAGGAAACTCCGGCTATAAGACATTACAAAGATATTAAGGAATTAGCCAAAATATGAGGTAAACATGAGCGACGCAACATACAACGAACGAGCAGAGAATACACAGCATAACACTGACATTTAGATGCTTCAGACATCACCGTTGCCATTTGTTCTAAATATTAGACAGTATGTTATTTGTATATGTAGAAATTTGATTTCCAAAACCCATTATAAGGAAGTTTATCTCTCTCTTCCTCTGTGTAAGTTCCGGTAACCTGCATCCTTAAAAGTTAACACAAACCTGAGCATTCGGCCCTACATACGTACAGACATACTTGGCATATCCATATATGTTATATAATAAGTGTAAGTTCAAACTACGGGAAATTTTTCTCATATATTGCCTTGCCATTTTTATGGTTTTATGTAAATAAAAAAGAAAGATGGATGAAACATTTCAGTTAGACCTATGAGAACGCTTTTGCATGAATGTGTTATGCACTTAAGGTTAAAGTAAAAGAGGTTTCGTTTTCTATATCCTAGGAAATCAGTTCTGTGAACTGACTAGCGTTGCCCGTATACCGGGACGTAGCTCTGAGTTATGTACTTAAAACTGGAACACTTTAACTAAGAAGAAAATAGCACTTTTAACTTGTACATTACACGTCCCAGGTGTCGATGTATCAATTGCACAACGTAGTTTAGACTCTCGCTGCACCACTTAGTGATCAACTAACCAATAAATAAACTTTCTATGACTTTGCACATTCTGTTCTGATCGGGAAGAAAGCCAGAAAATAAACTAACAATACTAACAAAAGCACACAAAAATCAATGTAAAGCACCGTGGTTTGAGCCACCCTCTTCCCCCCCTCCCCCCCCCTCCGCCCCGATCCAATATTGCAGCCATTGCCAAAGCAAATGAAATAAAATAAGTATAAATAAAATAATATTTGTACTACAGTAGTTCGAACCACAAAACAAAACAGGAAATAGCAGACACTGCACTACATACTTAAAGCAAATGAGTCTGTACCGCTCTTTATCCCTCTTCCCCCTTCCAAAACCTTATTTTCCTTCCGAGGGACACTAAGGTCCCCCCCCCCCCCGCCCCCCCCCCCCCCCCGACACCACTATCAATATCGGTCACAGTTATAAGTAAAAACACCTATATAGTGCTGGCTCATTTTACACCTGTATTTCATAAAACATACACCCAACAACATCCTTGATATATTACATATTTTACCTCACCATTCTGTTTCTCAATACATTATTAAGAAATTGTTGGTACCACATAGGCCGTGCTTTTAAGCCTAACCCCATTACTCTCTTAGGTATGGAAGTATTTTAGGTTACCCATGCCGCTAAAGATATCATTAGAAATGTCTAGCCTGTTTCATCCTTTTGGGTTATATACCGCGCTCCTGCAAGATAATATAACGACGAATCATTAACAGACGCTAGTATACAGTAGTAGTGAAAACCGCATAAATGAGCTTATAATTGTACAAATGGCTTCTGAAAGAAAGCCAGCTTGGTTTTGTTTGCTATATTTTGGACTTCTATTTAATCCGTGTGGTCCTTTGATGCTGCAAAACTATATGATGAAATCAGAGGAACTGGTTGTTGCTGACAACACACCAATAACTCGCGTCATTATTATAGTTGCGCAGTAGGTACTCTTCCAGAGTAGCACAAGGTCATGCTTTTGCTTACGGAGTTTTACCTGACGTTGTCATGATGAAATATGTATTTTATATACATAAGCGCCTCAGTGGCGTGGTTGGTATGGTGTAGGCGTCCCACCTCGGTGATCGCGAGTTCCATTGAGGAGTGAGAGATGTGTATTTCTGGTGATAGAAGTTCACTCTCGGCGTGGTTCGGAAGTCGCGTGAAACCGTTGGTCCCGTTGCTGAATAACCACTGGTTCCGTGCAACGTAAAAACACCATGCAAACAAACAGAAATATGTATAGGTTATAGAGGATTACTCTTGCAATGAAATGATGCATCATTTGCTTTAACTACCAACATAACTCAGTTTCTCACCAGTCCATGACGTCATAAAAACAACACGGTAGAAGCAGAGATATCAGCTGGCGTTCTGATTGTACAGCACCAGTTCGAGCTCACACATGAGCTCGATCTTTCATATCTTACGTGAATCATCTTTGATTACTAATGCGTTGATATCAGGTCCCCCAGAACAGAGTAGTAGGTCTTAGTTTCATAAGTGTGAGAAAAAAACGAGTGTCAAAAGCCACACCAGTAGGTAGACCACTCGGCCGCTTTCAGGTCACTTACCCTAATAACAGCCCATGTTATATAAAAGTATACAGCAAATATTTTACGCAGTGAAAAAACAAAGATGAAGACACTTAATTATACATCATACTAATAATAGAAGCAAATTGTAGTATTTATGCTGAGGAGGTTGGATAACGTAATTATAACATGAAATGCAAAGAGAGAGAGAGAGAGAGAGAGAGAGAGAGAGTTGCAGTTTATTCGCTGTAATCTACTGAAAATATACGAATTTAATTTTGCCTTCAAAGTTATTGGATCGGAACCCTCAAAATTGGTGCGTTCAGCGTGATTTAAATCAGCTTAAAAAGGAGCACATTCTAAACCATAGCAACCTATATTCTTTGGACCCTGATATCAGCAGTCACAGGAATGTTTGTCTTGAATCGAATGTGGTATTTGATTTCGATTAACATAGGCTTACTTGTTCGATTAATATAATTCCCTTCTACTAAATACTGTTAGTGTGAAGGCAGTGTAGTATTTGTTGTATGGCCTTCCTAAACTATGAATTATTATCACAATACTCGCACATGTTACTAAATCTAGCAGGATAGAGATACTTGGAAATAAGTTGAATTAAAAGCACTAAATAACATCCGTCGACCGGAACAAGAGTTGCCAGATGAAGCAATAGTGTACATTTTAATCTCTGGTCCAAAATTATCCGAAATATTTTGATATACCATTGCCTTGGTGTTACATTAACTAAGCGTCACGATTCTAATTTGACCGAGCAAAAATGTATTTATTTATTTATGTATTTATTCATTTATTTGAAGTGTTATGAGAAGAAATCACATCGATGAGTGTTGACCGACTTACTTGTCGTGATGACATGACTTGCAGGAAAGTAAGACTAGTCGTGATTAATAAAAAGCGAAGGCTGTCTTACGTGTTCGTGTTGAAATTAATTCTAACAGAAGCCTGAAGTCATCCATGCTGTAAAAACTTGACATAAATCCTATATAAATGTGCAGTTTCAGTAAATATCTTTCTTAGGGTTTTTTCATGACAGTATTTCCAGAATAGCCAGCCAAAAATGGTAAAGCTAAATCTCCCATTCAGATTTTAGACGCAATACTTTCTCTGGAGCTCTTACCGTCATACAAATGGACGCGAATCACGTTTTTGGTTACCTTGATTCCACTCTTTTTTCTTGTTACAGTGATTATTTACGCTCAGAGTAAATGACCGATAAAAGACAGCGTTGAAAATATACGTAACTTATATTCCAATATACGACAGAAGAATCTTAAACTGGAGAGAGAGAGAGAGAGAGGAGAGAGAGAGAGAGAGAGAGAGAGAGAGAGAGAGTGCGGCCGCATGATCAAATAAACAAAGCGTAATCCGACTTCCAGCTTACTCAGGGCGCATGCAAGATTTTCCACTGGCTCATAATTGCAAATATTAGATTCCTAACGTAACGTGAAGTGGTCCTTGTAATGATTACTCATAATTAGTACAACTCACACCAAAAACAAAGATCAAATAAAAAGGACACAAATTAAACGCGTTCATATATTCTCAGTTATAAGTGGAAACGAAATAACTGAACGGAAATACAGTCTCTAAATTCAGCACATCAAATAAATTAAAACCTGCTAAAATCTACGGACAGATAGCCTGTTGTTTCACCAAAAAAAAAAAAAAAAAAAAAAAAAAGAAAAAAAAAAAAAAAAAAAAAAAAAAATACTATACATTTTATTAGAAATGATATTTCTGTACTGTTTAATATGTACATTATTTATTTTTTTGCATTTTCATTCGAATGTCCTTTCTTTCAAATCCTGTATCTTTAACTCAACCAGAAACACCGTTTTCAGAGCCTTTTTTATGTTTTCCTTCGCCTCAACAACAACAATGCAGTAGGCTTACTCCCCGAGTACGCGAAAATCTACGGCAAGACATGTTCTTGCTAGACTTAAGAATTGAATAGCTTTATTTCCTAACCCATTAATAGAAGCATCTATTTTATTTATTTTGATGAGCTCTACACAGCTGTGTAGGTTATATGGCTCTATCATATATTGGTCACTTGTAAACCGTTACCTTGAACTTAATGCATAGTTGAGTCTCCTTATTAGGCTCTCTGTAAAAGAAAAACAAAAAAAACACACACAGCAGACTAAGGTCGGGTTTAAACCAAGTCGATTCAATTCATTGAGTCATGTGTCTCGAGTCATTTTTAGATGATCTCTGTATACGCTGACTGAACCAAACTGAGGGGTGTCCACTAAACTCGCCTCTCACGAGGCACAATCCAGTTCCTATTGCCCTCGAGAGTTTGGACCAGGACGCTCTTGCTGCTATGTGCTTTGTTCCCTGATTTGGTGAATAAATCAGAATTTTTTTTATTTGTCAATTAGGATGCGCACATGAAAACAATTTCAACTCTCTTGGTAACAATGATGATAAAGTTGGTTTCAACTGTTCAAACATGAACCTGGTACCAACAGGTAAGTGACCTACCCACGGCAGAAGGTCTGTCACCCAGGCCGAATATTTTCTGTCACCACATGGAGCCGTTGAGTAGCAAACAATGAATCACTGATACATAGGTCTACCGTATGTCGTGAATAATAAAATTGTTGAAGCATTTGTTAATTTAATTTCAGTACATATTTTCTCCCACAATGCAGCTATTGCTTCCCGATCTCAGTGCAAAAAACGCCAAAGGTCATATTTATTCAGAACGCCGCTTTGTTACAGAACTTGTCAGATTTTCTGGCGGCATGACTTCAGTCGAATCGAGCCTGCGTCATTCGAACTGACTAGATTCAGTTGGTGTGAACGGTCCAGTTGAAGTTTATGTTGCGAATGAAGACAAATCACGAATCGTGTTGGTTTGAATTCCTTCGATTCGTTCTTGTAAACCGGTTGTTAGGTGTTACCATCTATGTGCAGCCGCATTTCTTGCAGCAAACTCAAATGAACAAATGGATTTCCACTCCCAGTGCTACTTTCCCGATGTGAAAACGACTCAATCTGATGCAGTGAAAAGTGAGTGGTTTATCCTTAACCGACATTATTATGAAATAAATCTAACTAATAACCAAAGTACATTCACTGAAGTCATTATTGAGGCCCGTCATATGAGTAGAGCCAAAAGCAAATGAAAGTGAGTAAAAGAACACTGTATTTATGACTAGACTACCAGAGAATGTTGCTTGCGGTTCATACCTCCAGGAATCTCTTAAAGGCATGCAGATGGCAGGCACATCACTTTCTCCTTCTACCTTTATGACTGCGTCGTTGTCCGAAAGAACAGAAGAACTGGTTAATAAATTGAAATATCGAATACTACAAGACCTAGTTAGAAGTACAACTGCGCTGACAATGGAACAAAGCCTTAGATGGATGCGCGGTCAACCGGCGAAGCTGCAACTGAAAAGATGTTGTGATGATATAGCATTCAAACTACCTCAGGGAACTAAAATCAATGCAAGTGAAACTTGCCATCTGTCCTTGTAAAAGTGTTAGGACTCTTTTTGGAAGGATTTTTTTTTAAACGGCATTATTTTTTGTGATATGTACTGACTTGCCCAGCCATGACAAGTAACATTTAACTGTATAAAATATGCTCTTAAGATGTTAGTCAACTAATGCAGGGAAACATTAAGAAAAATTATGACTAAAATTTCTTCATGTTAATTTGATAGATAGTGAATATCCTGAACAGGGTGAACAACAACAGTTTTCAATATTAACCTAACACGACTGGGTTGCAAAGCAGAGTAGTTCGCGTTGCAGAGAAAATAAAGATTAAAATACTGATACTACAATACGTACGGATGGATGGACATTTTCAATTATGGTTTTTATTGCCACTGTTATTTCTAACGCTGCCATGGGAAGTGAAAGTGCACATTCATTTTCTGCCAAATATGAACAGAGCTTGCGAGAGCCTGCTCACGTGTCATTACTGGTAATGGAAGTTACGCAAACTCTCGGTATAAAAGACATTTATTGGTTTCAATCTACGCTATCATTATTTTCATTATATTATTATTATTAATCTACTGCAAAATACAACACCCATAATTGATGAATGAATCGTGAGCAAAAGATTAACGTATAGTAGCGAATAATATCCATAAAAAGACTCAGTGGGAAAATAACCTGAACCCGATATGTTGCGTGGAGACAGAAACTAGGGACGGAACTGAGCAAATCCTCCTCAGCGCGAAGCCAGGCATCGCGCTTTGAAGTTGAGCCAAAGCAACAGCTAGGAAGCGAAAGCTTCTTTTCTGCTCCTGGGCACTGGCCCATTGTCACCTGTTGCCGGCAATTCATTCTAGTGGACACAAGGGGAGACGTTTCTAGAGGGTGTCTTCGTCATCTGACTGCAACTATTACTACTACTGCAAATAGTGACAATAATAAGAAGCATTGTTTTTGCCAAGGTCTAGGCCTTGCTTTTTTATCATTAAGCTAAGAGAATAGATCACTTCATCTTTGTTTACACGACGCTGTCAACCCGTTGGTGGTGAAACGGGTTCTTCCCGTGATCCCACTGCAACAGCAGGTACATTCCGCCCGAGTTCCTTCGTCCGAAATCTCAGAATCTTTTCCTACTGTGTCCCAAAGTCAAGGTCTCACCCGGTAAGGTAACGACCTCCTGTCTATGTTATCGGGTTGCATAAGCAAAGCTCGCAGGCAGATAGTAGGAAAACGAGCCCTTGGTGGGTGGCGCTCCTAAGTGTGTTCGTTGCATACAGAATCTCTCTCTATCTCTCTCTCTCTCTCTCTCCTCTCTCTCTCTCTCTCTCTATAACGGAATTTTAACGGGAAGACCGACTTGATAGGAAACCTAATGCCTTTATCGAGCCCAGCGTCCGTAGGAAGAAAGAAAAGGAGCCGAACATGAGCTGCAAGGAAGCTAGAATCCGTTACCTAAAATAGAGGTTACAGGAGTCAAGGAATGCGGAAACAAGGAAAACATTTAATTCAGGAAAGTCAATCAAAACTTCGTTAAAACTCAATACAATCACGAGAATAGTAAGATGGAATTATGCCTAATTTGTATTGAATTTTCTCCCGTTTATATATGTATGTATTATGTGTGTGCGTGTTTTGCAAGCTAGCGGTGACTGACTAAGAATATGAAATGGAATCGATTTACTGTTGATGAGCTACTTCGCAGATTTATGAAGCTCGGAATCTGTGCAGATTTAGTACTAAGAGACGATAGCGACAGTAAGTGCAGTTACCTTTGGCCTCGGGAGGCAACCTTATTCAGGAAAGTGCAAATGCTGATGGAGTATGTACATATGTACAAATGTATATACACATGTGCAATAAATCCACATGAAGGAAACGTGGAAAGAAACAATGAAGTTTACTGCAAGCCCGCGGTTTCATCCTCTTATGGACCTGCAGGATCAATTTATTAGGATGAGCTTTCCAAAGTACACACGAAAAATGATGTTAGTTTCTTTTCACACTTCTCTATCTGGACCGATTTCATAATGATTTTTCCATGTCTGTGAAGATTACAATTCATGTATGTACATACATACATACATATATATATATATTATATATATATATTATATATATATATATATATATATATATGTGTGTGTGTGTGTGTGTGTGTGTGTGTGTGTGTGTGTGTGTGTGTTTACCTAATATCTGTCATTTTATCACTCCAGCTGTTAGATTTGTTATTAATGGTATTTGTGCATCTGAAACATTAGATTCAAAAGTGAATTTCCGGATTCCTACAATCTCTCACCTGCCATGTTCTGTTCTACGAGGTATTAAGTTACCTGTAGTATTCATTTCCGCTTAAAAACAACGAAACTGAAAATTACTAAATGATAACTTACTAACTTGGGAGAACAAGTGTCTAAAGCTCCGATGACGTACTACCTCTGTTGAGAGAGAGAGAGAGAGAGAGATTTTTTTCATAGGGTTGAAGGCAGTAGTCCTTGGGAGTGCGGGGGTACAAGTAGAGAGTAGAAGAAGCCGAGGCATCGAATGAAAAGCCTGGGTGGGTGGCGGTTGAAACAAAGACAGGGTTTTCCCAAGGATGGAGGATGAGACTTGGAAGAGAAATATCGTTTTTTCCAAATCTATGAGAAAGATTAGGCAAATTATATGAAGAAGTACACTAAACGACAGAGGAAAATGACGGGAAAATATGATAAATAAGAAATGGAGACTGAGCAGAGAACTGTACCAAAAGGAACAATGCCTGTGTCATGTGATGACGTTGTGTTTGACACACCTTGTTGGTATCATAATAATAAATCACACATACTTACGTAAGAAGGCTCCGTTATAACTTCGCTGATTACTGAACAGTTTGGTTTTTTTAAATGTGTGCGAGCGTTTGTCTGGATGGCTACATTCCCTGCAGAGTAAACATTAATGTTCCTTAAGGCCAATGGTTTATGTTTATTATTGCTGTACAAGGTCACGCGTGAGTGACTTATGCTAACGACATGCATAATGATGCCGCAGTAATAAGATGGATGGTGTAGGTTCCTTTATATACTGAAAGCCGTTATTGTCAAGACTCCTCTGTTAGTAGCCCTGAGTCCAAGGATCCAAGGCAGGCTCTTACTCCTTTTCGGGTTTTAATGCACTTATGTATGTGACGTCCTTAGACAGCAAACATGATATGATGTGGTAATGTTGACATGCTTTTCCTTTCCTATAGCAGAGACCTAGACCTAATAACAAGAGTAGAGCAAAGCAATAGGCGAAGTCAAGCAACGTTTATATACTATTCGGTTAGCATATATGAAAATATATTAAATCCGAGGTAGCGAATCGGATATTAAAGGACATTAATTTTGTAGTTCGATGTAGTTCGTATATTTTTAAACAGCGCATTGATTATATTACCTCTTCTGACAGTCTGTATGGTATTTATTTAATTCTCATTGAGTCATCAATCTCTCCAATATAACATGTGTTGCGGTTACGGTTTGTTCGTAAGAGGTCTTAGGATATCTTGGGACACTTATCAACTCTCATAGCGTCTTTCTTATTCTTCTTCTTCTTTTTCTTTTTCTTCTTCTAATAACTCCGCTGATATGACGACCCTTCAGGCATCTCGTTATGAGCTTGTGTCCATGGCTGGTTTGAGACAGACCTAAACACAAAAGTTTATTTTCTTGCGTAAAAAATTGTCGTCATAGCTGTAAACTTCTCCTTGCTTTTGATAAGCCCTTACTGATGAACTGAGTTCTATATCCAGTTTTTGAAAAGAATTCCATAGAGCATTTATTTCTTCACCTAATTTTGCATATCGCAGACTTTGTATGCACGAACATGAGAGAGAGAGAGAGAGAGAGAGGAAAGCACGGACCATCAGGTAAAATTGTACCATTTACAACAACCAGCGATGTGGCAGAGAACGAAGGGAACACTCGAAATCATAGCTTTCGTGACGCTCGATGATGCTCGGGACTTCCGGGGTTAGCTGTCTATCTATCTATCGTCCGTTGTAGCTTCGGCGGTTGTTTTAACCGCAAACAAATGACAACGTCTGTATGGGATGATTATAATAATCATTATAACCAGAGGACACCTCAGAATTGTTAAGACAAATCCGACATCTCCGCACTTGCTATTTTCTACGGAAAGATCGTCTCCTTAAAAATGTTCTCTGGTTTCGGCAGTTTTCATCTGAATTCCAGTTTTTTACCCCAAGAATATTCGAGATCATTCTGGATTGCGACAGGTGGGAATCCCCTGAACCCAGTACGTAGGCTAAAATGATTTAACAAAATTATGAGCATTATATTCTGTGGTTTTACTGGTCCAAATGACGAATCTTTTTCTCTTTTAATATTTATAATTTCATTCATATATCTATTTATTTGTTTTGCTTTGTGTGAGGTAAAGTCCGCTACATCATAAGAGGAATAAGATTATGAGTTTTTGTGTTATTTCCTTACCTTTACGGACTCTTCGCACTGCCAATAATAACTAATATCAATAATAATCAGAAATGCATAAGCAAACCAACATGCATAGGTTTCCGTTTCAATGACCATAGTTGGTGCGACGCCAGTTTCCATAAAACGGTAAATCACGGCGAGATCCAATAACGAAAGTCCTTCGCATCGACCAAAGAATAAAGAATAAAAAATTATAAATATCTTTAACCTGTTCTTTAAGGCCGCGGACTTCCCCAGAACCTGTTTTAGCTCTCTTCTCCTTAAATGGAAGAAGAAGAAGAAGAAGAAGAAGAAGAAGAAGAAGAAGAGAAACCTCGATAGGGAAAAATTCTGCACAGTGTCTGCATAACCGATGGGAAGCTAAATACATAAAAAAAATGTTTTGTGAAGCCGTAGTTGGCGTGTTATGGCATAAGTGCTTGTTTGAGTGCTTTTGTGTGTTACATGGTCGGCTTTCAGTCGGTGACGAGGCAATTTTGTCACCTTTATCATTGGATGTATTGCTGTTCTGTTTAAGCATCATCAAAAGTCATATGGTGGCCAAAGCTGGAAAAGGGCCAAAATGCCTCGCAAATTGCTTTCTTTTTTCTTTTTTTATTTCATTCCAGTTACCAGGTAGGTACTTTCCGTAGCCACTTCAGCGATGTCAGGCAGTCTTTGCTTGTTGCAATGTTCTTTGAATCTGAATCGTTCTAAAACGGTACATAATATCCCCACAGAATTTTCTTTGTCTGTCAAGGTCTTAAGAATTGTATGACTTTACCTAAGTCAGGTTAATAACATCTGTAGAAAGTCTAATCCGCAATCGTTATTTTCAGTCGAGTAACTCACTTTCACTCTCGCAAGGTAATTAATTGATGGGATGCACTCAAACTACCTCACAACTAAGTCAGCAGTCCCATGACTTTTAGCGTCTTTCACGCAGTCAAAAGATACTTCTACAGGCCACCTTAAGAATATAGGCTTAAGCAAGAAACCTGCCTGGGCAGAAGCAAGCGAAGCTAATCGATGGTAAGTCTTCCCAGGTCCAGTCTTTCACACAGTCAAAAGATACTTGTAAAGGGCCACCTTAAGAATATAGGCTTAAGCAAGAAACCTGCCTGGTGCAGAAGCAAGCGACGCTAATCGAGGTCACAGTCTTCCCAGAGTCCAGTCCCCCCACCCACCCCCCACCCACCCCCCACCCCCCACCCCCCACCCCACCCCCCCACCCACCCCCCACTCCCTGCAGTGAACGACAGATACCATACAATCTCAGGTCTCCCTCTCACTGCGATGCTGCTCTTATTTTTAATAAGATCTTCCACGAATGCTCGATAGATGACTAGATTTTAAAGCAATCCAAGCACTGACATAATCGAACGGATATGACAGCCATTTCGTGAATATAATAGGAGGAAAGGTGAAAGGAAAGCTCCCCGTATTGACGACATTACTTAGCTGTTGGTTATACGCTTCTTATATCTGTATGCAAGTGAAGTTGTGCCAACTACAGAATTTGGTTAGCTTATATTCTACGAGCATATTTCTGTGTGAACAAAGAACATACTTGTCTGAATAGTCCATGGTGTTCACATTTGTATATCCTAATTACACATATAACCTTCTTTTAATTATTATGCTCATTAAGGACAATGTTCTTGTTGAATGTCAATTTTTTCTTTATTTTTATGGCAAGTTGCGGAAACATTCTCAAGGCCCAACCAAATTGCTCTATCTCAACTCTTCTTTGGAAGACGGGAGCTGCGCCTCAATAACAGTCTGTTAGATCCAGAGCCCTTGAGAGCGAAGGCATTCTTCCTTCGTCCGCGACGTTTTTGGCAAAAGATATCCATCCATCCCAGGGGTCTGTCTCCCTCGCAATTCCCTACGGCAGACTCCCGAGTTCTGCCATTATCTGATTTGCTCGTTGCTGTATCATCATCATCATCATCATCATCATCATCATCATTATTATTATTACTATTATTATTATTATCAAAATTTTGCTGTTGTGAGTGGTCCAGGTGGTGGTCTTCACTATGTGCGCATCTTTTGGGCAAATCGCAGTGAATTTCTGACTCTGAAATAATGAGAAAAATAAGAAGTATCAACTAACAATGAAGACAAGGAACAAAGATAATAAACGCTGAAGTAGACATAAATAAGTATGAGTTTCCTGTAGGTGGATAGTGCCTTCAGTGGGCCTCACGTGGTGCACTGTAAGCATTTCTAAAGAATGTTGGCAGCGTTCCTTTGCCCCAAAGCTGCATCTATTTTTTAATCTTTGTACTTGCCTCCATTCTCTCTTCCTTTCTTCAGTCTTGCTGTCCAACACCTCCAACTGTCACTTCTTAGTGCAGCTGTGAGGATTATCCCTTTTCCATCTGTAGAGCCTTGGATTTCTTGCTGTCCGACCATCCATCTGTCTAGCTCCTCTTTCCACTGCCTTCACCGCTGAATGGACAAAAGTGCCCCAGTGCTTGGCTAGACAGCTTAATTCTCACTAATGAAAGGAATAAGTTGAGAAAGATTAAAGGGACTACAAGGATCTAAGTTGCATCACATAGTGTCATACTAGATGTGAATATTTATCCGAGAACACCTATGGAATTAAAAAAAAAATCATCGTCAAGATGGGTTCTTTTTTACAGAAGCAAAGAAAAGAATAAATAGTAAAATGTTCGGGATGTAAAGTGAAAGTTCTATTTAGACGCCAGTTAGATTCAGTAGTTAAAATATCAGTGTTGATTTTGCTATGGTGCCCTCCGCTCTTGGAGTAAGTCACTTTTTCGTGTAAAAAAAAATGAATGTTTCCGAATACCTGAGTTCGATTCATGTCTTTCGAAGCACTGCGTAAAAGAATGACTGCGCGTCACTAATAAAAGTATTACATTTGAGTGGTTACGGCAAATGGGATTGCTCTGTCAACGGGAGATCTCTCATGGGATCTTGAAAAAGTAGCAGGTGCATCTGGCCCATCTTGGCCAACTCAGCCTTTATTTGTTGTTCAGTTCTACCTTCCTTTAAATTGCTCACTTGGCCGGATTTGAATGGCACCTAAAAGCCAGGGATGAAATGGCGGTTGACGCAATTAAGACTAAACAATAACATGTGTAAACGGTACTCGTTTGGTACTTCAGAGATTCGTTAATCCGTTTCAGTGGCCTTTGAATAATAATAATAATAATAATAATAATAATAATAATAATAATAACGACCGCTTTAACCCATAACTGAAAAGCATTCCATCTTTTAGGCATGCTAGACTCAAAATCGGCACTGGATAATCCTTTGAAGAAGATGACCGATATGTGATGCCATTATTATTATTATATTATTATTATTATTATTATTATTATTATTATTATTATTATTATTATTATTATTTCGGAAGGAGACCCTTTCGTAGGCAAGTTTTGTTAAAAATGGTTGTTGCTTCAGCACTATTAATCTTAGAGAGTCTTTTCTCTCTACAAGATTAATAGTGCTGAAGCAACAACCATATTATTATTATTATTATTATTATTATTATTATTATTATTATTATTATTATTATTATTATTATTATTATTAATGTTCTTTTATCAGACTAGAGAATTCACAGCAGAACAATTCTAAAGTTACATCATATAAGGTAAACGAAAACATAAATGAATAAACAATAGGCAACAAACTTAAGACTGCAAGTATTTTGCTACTTTAGGAAATATGTAGCATTTCTTTCTCTCCCTATAACTTCTCTACTCTGGTCACGCCGACAAACCTCCTTCAGAATCGTTGACCTCGGATGCTGTGACGACAGTTCACCGCACGGATAGGTTCTATGATTATTTGTTTTCCTTGTTACAACTTCAGCCTTAACTTTCGTCTGCCGTTTGGTAGCATTGCTTTCTCCAGTTCACTCGTATCATCGACCCTGCCAGTAGTCTCACTTCCTCAACTTGAAGGCAAATCCTTTCAGCCAGTTGGAACAGGTCTGCTGAAGCTACTTCAGAATGAACTTTGCCATATTTAGGAAAAAGAAATTCCAGGAAAATGCTCACACGGCAATACTAACGTCAGCTCCAAATCCATTTCATCAAAAATAGCAGACCCTTGCAGGAAAGTAGCTTCAACTGACAGCTATCGCTTCATTAGCTGGAACTAAGCCAAATGCATATATACTACTGTACTCTCCCATAAACACAGGAGTGACGCGTAAGAAGAGCACAGACGTCAAACATCTGTAACAGCTTCAGGTGGTCTCCTGCACAAAAGTGGTTTCCATTTCCAGTTATGCGAAAATAAAAGGGTTTTGTTGGCTGACTTGGTAACAACGTCGCATTTACGTTTTCTTTATATATAATTAATGATTCTCGGAATAGATCATGTTTTGAAATTGATCGAATTTAGTTTCAAAAGCTTTTTAGAAATACAAAATACATCTTATTAATATAGTGTTAACATTAACACGACATCGAAAAGCGCGTGAAATACGCTGCATACACGGAAGGCATAGCTGCAT
>NC_061107.1:53356917-53419417 GCF_015104395.2 Macrobrachium nipponense | reverse complement strand
AACAACAAAAACCATCTGTTTTTACTAGAGAAGCCTTGTGGTGCTGGGGAATCCCTCAGAATATTACATCGTATATTTAAGTGTACCTTAATCCTTGTCTTATTTCTGCGTTTTTCCTCTTTCCGTAGCATAAGTTTCCAGTTAATGAACAGAGGAAATAGATGAGTGGATATAAAGGGATATATATTTTTTATTCTGCATCATTTTAATCTTTATTTTTGTAACATAACCATCCTAAATACCTGTTGCCTGATAGGTGATGCAGAAAAGCAAGTCGATAAACAAGGAAACATACTCGTTAGAACATAGGAAAGAGAAAATAATGTTTCCAAACTTGGCAATTCATGATAGACAGTTATCCGTCCTTGGAGTTTGACTCAGCAGTTATACAAAAGATATAAAAAATATAGTCAGATTTGCAACTGAAGGCCGAGAGATTAACACCATTAATTCCCAAAGGTTAAGACACAGACTGTCAAATTGGCAATGCCGTGTAAGCATAAAGTATCATCTTTATTAATGCTTTCGTCATGTAAAGCTAAAGAAGAGTAGAAAATTACCCTTCCATCGTGTTTTGATTACTGCAGCCCCAGATATAACCACCCAGGACCCCAACCACCAAATGTACGGCAGCAAAGACCGCGAAAGTATGCTCACTTTAAAACCAACGACTGACTACAAATCTTTTTTAAATCGCGATGGCTCTCTCTCTCTCTCTCTCTCTCTCTCTCTCTCTCTCTCACCGCTGCTATTTTCCCGGATTCCTACAAGTTTTGTGTTATGACTAGGCGAGTTTCTAGTTTCTTTCGAGGTTAGATCTGATTAATTTTTTTTGCATTCCATCATTTCACAAGGCAGCTAGTGCTTAAGGCCAATTAAGGCTATCAATAGACATGAGATAATATAGCTGTAATGCCTCTTATCATTATTGGTCTCCAGCCCTTTGTTCAGTCATAGACGAGGTTCATTCACAAGTTTGTGCGATAACTGATGCACTCGGAAAGGTCGAAGCAGCTCAAGGCTGGAGGGAAAAAAAGGGAATAAGAGACACAACATTTACTTTTATAAATCAAGAAATCCCAAGGGAAAACCTGACCCAAATATCTTGCAATCAAGATCGACTTTGCTTTGCTTTTTTCTCGCCTTGGTCCTTTATCTTATTTTCTCGTCACCAATATATTCATTCCCTTTTCCTCTTCATAGCAATACCACCAAGTTTTAAACTGAGGTTGACAGCATCACTAAAAGAAACAAATAAGGAAAGAAATGAAAGAAATTTAAGTATATAAGTATATAAGCAATCGACAAGGTAAAGTGCGGTTGGGTTCTGCTATATATGTATATATATATATATATATATATATATATATATATATATATATATATATATATATATATATATATATATATATATATATATATATGTTTGTGCTTTCATTTATTATGAAATAGAAATATTCTGCAGTGACCCCCAGAGTTCGCTCAGATATTCCAGCCTTTTTATTGTTTGTTCGTCTGTTCTCTTTGGGGTGTGTATTATTTTCCAAACCTTCCCTCGGTAACTCCCCCACACTCCGATTTCCAGGTTGGGTAAAGCAGTGTCATCCCTCTTGGATTCCAGATTACTTTCAAAGCTTGTTTGACTTCTGGTCTCTTAACGACTGTGTTCAATATGGTCGCTCGTGATGGATGTTCAGTCGTTCTTTCAACTAGTTTGAAGTTTCGCGTATCCAGCCACTTCTCATCATTACATCCGTCACCCTGCTCTTCCACCTATCTATACACATACACACACATATAATTGTGTATGTATGTATGTCCGTAGATAATAATATATATACATTATATCTACACACACATATGCGTATACATATTTTTTGTTGCCAGGATATGGCGTAAGTACACGAGGGTCTTTCAATTACTTGTGTTTATTTCTCTTTGGGTGTCGTGGAAAACCCACGAAAGAGCATCTGTTGCGGACTAGATTATCAGAAGATACCTTTTTAGACACAATAGTTACATCCAAGGCAATCTACATAACTGATGTGATTTTAGATTCTGTCAAACTGATGTTATTGCTGCCTTTGATTCAGCTGTTTATATTGCTCTCTTGACTTAAGTTTCAGTATCCAAATACTTGATTTTATTCGCAGTTCTGGGGCTACGGGGTTATAGGCTTCAGTTATCTGTTACTTACGTTGTCTACCAGTGATATGACTCTTCATCTTGAAAATAGTAATAGTTTAACATACACTTAATACCATGCTCCGATCTGTGATTCACTTCATAACGATAACATTAGTGTCAATGATTCCGAATATACTAATTAAAATTCTTAGTGATACATTATTTCCCAGCACCTAGGAAATATACCATCTAAGTGTTTTTGTTTGACTTTTTGTGTCTGTAGAATGTTCGGCATGTAGTATACATTACATGCTCCTATAGTGTGAATATGATTTCCCCGGTTCGATGTCAGCAGTCTCCCTGATATTTATCTAGTAGAAAGATTGGTCGACGTGGTAGTTTCCTTTTCGCCAACAATGGTAATGTCAGTATGACCTTGCTAGAAGTAATTACGCTTGACCTTCATCCATGAACTCACTTACTACAACTGGGAACATCCATCCTGGGTTACTTATCTTACAAAGCATCGCAATCCGCATTCTGTTTGCACGCAACAACGCCCAACTTCCAGTCTGCCATTCCCTGACCTTTCTATGGAGCGGTGTTGCCTGTAACAGAGGCATTTCTTGCACCAACGGCATCTGATTTTTATTAGTGTTCGTGCAATATATGTTTATCGTTTTTTCATTTATTTTCTTTTTATTTTGTACCCGTGTTCTACCTTCAATTTTCTCCTTCTTTCTCCTAATATGAAGGAGAATCTTCCTCATCATATAAGTAAATACTCGTGGTATTTTCCTTCTTTTATATGACTGTCGGCTCATTTCTAAATCATTACTAAAATTATCATCATTATTAAACCAGCACCTGCGGAATCCACACTTCCATTTATTGACCTTTGAATGGTGGGACTTCTCCACTTGCCGAAATAAAAAATGAATCCTGAAACATCCTTCTCCATTGAGAGGAATCCACCGACCGTGTCTCCTCTCCCCGTCACAAAGCCTTCGTGAACATTCACAGGCAATTATTTATGCGTCTAAGTGCCAAGTCATCTATTATTGAGTTTGTGAATCAATCATATATTCACAAATTTGTGCCATGAACAACTAAACACTTCCCCGAAAAGTAAATCTCAAGATAAAAACGTCATAAGGAGAACGTTCCTTCTTTTCTTTTGGTCTGAATATGTACACTTTCAGCTAAGCGAAAAGCAGCAGTCGTTAAGAAATGATCAGCCAGCAACTAAAACGGCCTGTTGTCCTCGCCTCCAGGACATTGTGGGTTGGTTTTCCTGGATAGCCTTCCTGAAGGACTCAGACGGCGGCAGCTGTGGGTGCATCCAACTGAAAGTGACTATTTGTCTTCTATACCATGTTCTCTTTTCGTCATGCTTTTTCGTGACTCTCGGGGTTGCTTCATATTGGTGACCGTCCCCTGGAAAGTGATCATCATGTCTGTCGTTTCACGAAGTCATTTTCCAGGAGGCTATTATGGGCGTCCCTTTGATTGCGTGTGTTTTATGTGTCCCTCTAACAAAGGTATGAGTGATGTCTGCACTATGACAACGAAAGGACGTCCATTTTAAGAGATTTCACACATTAATTATGCATGACACAAACGCTTTACAGAGAAGAAAAAACACGAGTGATGCATCGTGAGAATCTTGTACAAATGGGGGATATTGCTGGGGTCTTCTGCAGCACTATCATGAATGATAAATATGTATGTATGCGTATATGTATTTATGTATGTTTTGTCAAGGTGTGTCGTTGCCCTAAGGCAGGTAAGTGCGGTAAGGTGTGAGAGGGATTAGATGAGAGGCAAGATGTCGACTTCGACCTCTAGGCACCCAACAGACACGTGGAAGTCTGCTGTTGTTGTTTACGATTAACCAGGCCTTATGCCAGCAAGGGCTCCAGCTCCTGGAGAAGCCCGTAAGTTTTTGGGAGCCTCGTGTGCCAAGGTTTTTTTCTCACAAGTACGAACGGTAAAGTAAGGCCACTTAAATGCGAGTCGGACCCAACATTCCTGGCAGGTGATTATAGAGGCGACAGCGTTGTTCTTTATCTCTTAAGCTATTTATTATCTTATTTTATTTATTTATTTATTTTTTACTTTTATTTGATTTCACTTGACTTCCTCTTACTTCTTCCTAATGATACCATAGTCTTTGGACTGAATAATAATAATAATAATAATAATAATAATAATAATAATAATAATAATAATAATAATAATAATAATAATCACTCATTGATGTCGCAATACCATGGGACACCAGAGTTGAAGAGAAAGAGAGGGAAAAAATTGATAAGTATCAAGATCTGAAAATAGAAATAAGAAGGATATGGGATATGCCAGTGGAAATCGTACCCATAATCATAGGAGCACTAGGCACGATCCCAAGATCCCTGAAAAGGAATCTAGAAAAACTAGAGGCTGAAGTAGCTCCAGGTCTCATGCAGAAGAGTGTGATCCTAGAAACGGCACACATAGTAAGAAAAGTGATGGACTCCTAAGGAGGCAGGATGCAACCCGGAATCCCACACTATAAATACCACCCAGTCGAATTGGAGGACTGTGATAGAGCAAAAACAAAAAAAAAAAAAAAAAAAAAAATAATAAAAAAAAAAAATAATATAATAATATAAATAATAATAATTCGGTAAGAAAAAATCAATAATTTCATATATTCCTTCAAACATGCAAAAATAAACTGCAAGAAGTTGCTCGTTAGACAGGTCCGTAAGTAAAAACGAAACAATACTTGATGATGCAATTGCCCACTTGTATGGTAGTGAGGTCGAAGGCCAAGGTCGACTTCTAACTTGCTTCCTGTTTAGAGTAAGGAGCTTTCGTTCAGATGAATCCCCTCCACTGAGTGCTCTAGGCATTATTGTCATGATTTTAAAGTAACACTTGTAACTCTTCCGGAAACTGCGCTTTCTTTTATCATACTTCAGCACCCAGAATGCATTGACCATACCGCATCAAAATATCCCCTAAACTTCCTTTGCGATTGTTAGAAACACGCTGACCGTATCTCCTCTCGCCGTCACAGTCAGTTCGGGGCGGTTTTAGGAACTTGAATAATGCTTTGACAAATATTGACCGACAACTGCTTTGTCATACATGTGCCAAGTCATCTATGATTGAGTTTGCATGTTATCAAATCGACATTGATGATTTATGACATGAGCAACAACATTCTTACGTAGACAATATATTTTAGAATGAAAATGACACCAGGGGAAAGCTTCGATTCTGCTGTTGCTCAGAGAAGATAGAGTTGCAACGTCAATAAAAATAGAATGATGTGGTGGGCCTCTCTCAAGGAGATTCCTTTGTTGGGTTTTTAGATTACCATCTTGAAGGACATCGTCTCAGCTTAAGGTGTGTCTAATACAGTCCTCTGAGTGCTAAGGGCGTGACGTCCTGTGTTATCATTTCGTCACATCATATCCTGAGCCATGGATGTGCTCCGTATAGCAGCCCACTGTCCTGATATAACAATTATTATTATTTCTATCGTTGTTGTTGGTTTTGTAAGAGTACTTGTATATGTATATGCGGCTGCAGCTTCTACTGATGATGTTAAGTGTTTCTGTGTTTGTTTATTATGTATACAGAGTATTTCCAACAACGACTACCCCATGCTGGTTTGTAGAGTCTCTGCTGGCTTGTCAGAGTCCAGCGGTCCCCATCAAGGTTCTTACCCTTACCTTACCTTAACCCCTTCGGCTTGATGTAAACCAGTTAACCAGTCGGGCTTGTTCGTTTTCGGGCTGATCCAGGAAGAAGACGAAACAGTTCTTTCTGAAAGAAGGCCACCTCATTCTACAACATCATAACAGGCTGTTCGTCTCGATTGCTCCCTTAGAAACCAGAGGTCCATACCAGGCCTCTTATTCACTTCAACTCCTTACCATCAATTGTAGACCTCACTTACTATTCCAAACCAAAGTGGTTTATTCCTTTTTAGTTGATTGGCCCAGTTCAGAGGTCAACACCAGACGTCCTGTTCCTTCCAATACATTATGACACCAAAAGGCAGCAGCCATTGGAAAGGGCCCGTGCTGGCCCATGGCCGGCAGAAGCTATAGCAGACAACCAACCACCTAGTCTGTCTACTTTTTTCATGGGCTAACATTATCACCAGGAACTATAACCGGTAAAGAAAGAACCTCCCACTCTTATTTTCAAATTTATTTTTTCATTCTTTTTCATTTTCTAAGGTTTTAGTAAGAAGACGAAGTGTTCAGTCAGACCAAAAAATATCTGGAAGGTACTGGAGTTAATTAAAGAAATCAAAACAATGACGAGAACGCTGAAACCGGTAATATCAAGATCTGCCAGTTACTCTCTCTCTCTCTCTCTCTCTCACCGGACGTTATTAAACCCACAAAAAAGAAAAGTTAACCACATTACATACAATGTTTCATAAAGAAGTAATTTATAGTTGTTACCTATGTATTAAGTTTAGGACAAACGAAAATGTTTCATATTGCTGAAGTTAAATAATTTTGCCTTACCAGAGAAAACCGTTTTTTTTTTCTCCTTTTTCTTTTGTGATAACATTCCATCCGTCTTCAGCTCAGAACTCTAACTCGCAAATAGTTGAGACTTCTATCACTTTTTTTTTTTTTTTTTTAATAAATATCACTTGGATGGAGTATCACAATCCTGTTTGTGAATGTGTAGATTGCTGCTTTTAAACGATTTTCTATGTTGACTTTTATTGGTAAAATTTTTAGGAATGACCCAGGAAACAACATTTCCTTGAAGTCCTTGTTTTGACTTTTCGCATTAAAGCGACCTTCAGAATTACGCCTTGTATTCCTATGCTCTTGTTCATAATCCCACCATGCATCTTATTATCAATAAGATTCAGATACTGCCTTAGGTCTTCCCATTATACTGCTCTATTTCTTTCCTTACAAAACTTTATGAAGCTTATTATCGTTTTTAGTATCATTATTCTTTTTATGATGGGAATCTCCGCTATTATAATTACCTGACCGACAAAATAAATGGGCTACCTATTGATGTTGACTTGTTTCTACTTCCTCATCATGTCTTTCTGTTGCTGAATCACGGAGCTTAATGGAGCTGTGCAACCTACTACTCTCCGAAGCTTGCTTGTGACGCGTCCACAAATTGAGACCCTCTTAGTCGAAATCATCCTGTAGTTAAAGCTGCGAATATGTCTGCATATACGCCTATTTTCCATACCTGGCGGCTTCTCATCAATCTGTTCTCTTACCTGCCCCTGGCACCCGTTTCATCAGTGAACTTGTTCACGTTGCCTCAAACAGTAAGTTAATCTATTCCTTTTGAATCCGCTTTTGAAATCGATATGAAATTTTGTATCATCTTGCGTGTTACTGCTGGTGTGGATCTGGACAGCATATATCACAGAATGGGGAGGTCTGCACTTCGCCTGTGCATTATTCCCTCAAGCTTGAGATCACGTTCAAGTGGGGAAAATGACACTGCCATCCGGCCCCTCCCAACCCCAACTCCCGGAGAATTATGAACATATGCTAATAACCACAACGCCCTCTTGACTTCTCGAACTCTTTACACTTTTTGAATACAAGTACTACGCCTGTCAAAACAAGGACTTAGGTCTAAATGTAAGAATATGAAGTCACTCCAAAATCCTTACCAGCATTCGAACCGGCATTCGGAGTATCGATCGCGATCACGCTGCCGACTTGACCACGAAAAGGACTAAATTCCGCTGCCGTATATATATATATATATTTTTAATATATATATATATATATATATATAATATATTATATATATATGTGTGTGGTGTGTGTGTGTGTGTGTGTGTGTGTGTGTGTGTGTGTGTGTGTGCACAAATGACATCTAAGAAACAAACTAAGATGCCAAGATAAAGATTTCGAAAGGTCTACGCAGAGATAGACGTTCTCAAGTCTTAAGTTTCAAAATCGACAGGTGTGTGTATATATATATATATATATATATATATATATTATATATATATATATATTTATATATATAAATATATATATATATATATATATATATATATATATATATACTGTCCAGTTCTACACCAGCAGTAACACTCAAGATTTTATATATATATATATATAATATATATATATATATATATACATCCATAAATAGTAGATATATATATATATATATATACTGTCCAGATCCCACCACATCAGTAACACCAAGATATATATATATAATATATATATATATATATATATATATATATATATATATATACTATATACAATATATATATATATATATATATCTATATATATATAATCTATATATATAGATATATATATATATATATCCTATGTTCCATATCTACACCAGCAGTAACATCAGATATATAATATATATTATATATATATAATATATATATATATATATATACATATATATAGAATATATATATATATATATTATATGATATATATATATATATATATATATGCACCTGTCGATTCAGAAACTTAGACTTGAAAACGTCTATCTCTGCGTAGACCTTCCGAAATTTTTATCTTGGAATCTGAGTTCGTTTCTTAGATGTCATTTGCACGTTAAGCTTTCGAGCTGCTTCTGTAATAGCTTTATTCATCGCTGTGCTCCAGTTCCCGATTCTAACCCAGACCGTCAGGTCAATATTTGCTCCAAGCCTTACAGGCGTTACTTTGGCCATTGTTCTCCAGAATTATTTGGCTGCTCGAGAAGTACGAGCTTAGCACAGCTTAAATTAACACCAGCGACAACGAAGTGATGTTCCAGCAGATATATGAAATATGATGGAATATAAAATTGAGGTCAAAGTTCAAGCGCTAGGACCTGTGGGCTCATTCAGCGCTGAAAGGGAATCCCAGAGTATTAAGGTCTTACAGGTGCTCTATACGAAAAACCTGTACCTGTTAGCAGAGGGTGGAAAGTAAGATCGAAGAAAGAGACAATCAGATCTGAGGTTGGAATTCCTTTTTTAACCCTTCCTTCCTCAATAAAAGGTCTTTCTATGTGTGAAGATAATCGATTAACACTTTCACCATATTTGGTTAACTTTCGCAGTCTCCCTTTGACACATACACACGCACACACACAAACAACCAGACACACACACACACACACACATATTTCGTCACTTCAGCATGCAAACTCAGGTTTTGTCAATGTGACCTGAGACCGTAGATTCTTTTTAACAGATAGAGGCATTTGGCTCCTAGAGTTGGTTCTTATGCCTTTCACCAGCAAAATGCCCCAGAATTGAATCCTAAATCTCATGCGCCCTTTTTGACGTTGTCAGTAATTATGTACCTGGTGGTTTGAGGGCTGATGGGGGTCACCTCCGGGAGAAATTCCATAAAATTAGGAAATATGCAAATATCGATATATTTATCTATGGCAGGGGTGACCAGACTTTTGGACTCCGAGATCTACTCTAAAGACTGAAAATCTTTTACGATCTACCATACTACAAAACCTCATATTATTACATGGTGGAAAAAATTCAAATACCGCCATGATACGATAAAACATGAGTACAATTGCCTCACTTATACGTATATATACATACACTCACATATATATGCATGTATGTATGTGTGTGTATATATATATATATATATATATATATATATATATATATATATATATATATATACATATGCTTGTTTTTGTTTGTCCATATAGGGTTGTGGGGGAACGGCGACCGACCAAACAAGTGGCCGCTGTCGACTGGTAGACAGTGATCGACTGTTTGGCCACCTCTGATCTATGGTCTAGCATGCATCTATACATCAGTTTCGTATGTCATTCAAACGTGTGCATTATCATTATAGCCGTCCAATCAGTCAAACAAATTATGTTGATCATTAAAATGTAACTTACTGCACCACAGACACTGATGCTCCCGCCATTCAAGAGACGCAATGCTGACCTCTCTTGGCTGCTCTTGTGAGAGTCACAGTGCTTTGCCCTAATATTCTTTTTTTGGATATATATATATATATATATATATATATATATATATATATATATATATATATATACATTATATTCATATATATATATATACATATATATAAATATATAATTTCTTTCATTTTGAAATAAAATTATTTATATTTAAACGTTTGCATTATGTTTCTTTCTATGCCGAATTTGTTTCATTTATGTATTTCATCCAGTCTTTATCAAAACTTCAACTTATCTCGAGATTTATACATCTGAACTAGCTTAAAAACAACTCTCTCTGTCTGTCTGTCTGTCTCTGTCTCTCTCTCTCAGACTTCGACACAGTCAAACAAAAATGAAATCAACGTAAACCACGAGATGCAAACAACTCTACTTTCAACTTTCTCTGTCAACTATTTTGAAAGTAACAAAGTATAAAAAAAGAAAAAAAAAAATCCGCGAAGGAGCAAGTCATTGAGACTCCTTAAGAGAAGGCCTGGCCCGCCAAACCACGGCCAAACTCTTTCGGTAGATGCCCCATTCCAGCAAGCCTATCTCGTTGTGCTGTGTAGATCTCTCTCTATCTCTCTCTCTCTCTCTCTCTCTCTGCTGCCCTTCCTTACCCCACCCCGCCTCCTTTGTGTACGGGTTTGAAGGAGTTTGAGCACTTGAGCGTGCGCAAGTTATTCCAGATATCTCGGTTAGACCTTGCAGTTCAACTGGTATGTCCTTGGGCGGGTTCCGCAAGCACTACAAGGAACCAATATTTCTGGAGCACGAAATTTACGGGGAAAGAGAGAGAGAGAGAGAGAGAGCGAAAAATGGCGGACGTGAGAGGAGAAAATGTAAAATTTAGGGAGACTCTGGTGGAAAAACTCAAAATAAAGATTACATATCATGGACATATGTATATATATATATATATATATATATTATATATATATATATATATTATATATTATATATATATATATATATATATATATATATATATATATAATATATATATATAATTATATATATCTATATATATATATATATATATATATATATAATTGTGATGAGAGAAAGAGAGAGGGGAGTGAAAGCGGTCTTCCTAGAAAGCCACCTTTCATCGCCAATTGTTATACGGTTCTAGAAGATACTTTATGCTGATTTGCTTCACATCTTACGCATTACTGCTGGGCCGTTCATCTCCATTACGTCAAGGCTCAGATGACTTTCCACTAGATCCTTTTCTATTCATTTCCTGAATGCCAAAGGCCTGAACTTGAAATGTGGACCGGGTGCTTCCTTTGAATAAGACCAGTTAAATTATCTGTGGTTACCAGAATCCGAACCAATACTTTATGTGGTCTGCTTTAGATTCATCATCTAGTCTGCTTAGCACGGGTAGTATGGCAGGTGTGTTTATATGTGTATGTATGTTATATATTTAAATTACACTTTTTTTGAACTATAGTTGATAGACGGATGTGGTGAGCAATGACATTCCTTGAAATAATAGATATCAGCATTAGCTCTCACGGAGACAAAAGTGAATGTTCTTTGTTAAAATATGGGATTCACCCTACACGGTGAGCCCCTTACGTTTTGATGCATTTATAAGATAGATTAATATATAGCACACCATCATCGGGACGTTTCTTAAAAATCTGGCCCTTCGAACACCTCAATATTGCCATAAATAGCTCTCTATATTAATCTATCTTATTCGTGTTGGCCAATCTCATTAAATCTTCTGCCATATGATTGGTTGTTTATACTTTCACGTATTATTCTGGTAAAATGACCTTGACACATTAAAGATGGAAATGATATACCAAAATATGACATCTATAAGCTTTTGGATCCCTTTTTAAATGAAACAAAAGATGACATTGGGAAAATTTACCGAAAAATTCCTACATCTTAGTTAAATAATCAAGCTGCAATCCATAAAATATCATAGCTAGGATAAGAAAAATTTACCCAAATTTGCTAAATTTAGTAGAAATTATATATAAAAAAACACTTATTAATCTAAACTATCGGTCAAGTTTGATATTTGCATAAAACTTGGCACAACCTCAACAATATTCATGTAGCAGAACTTACACGAAGCATTATAAATAGTATAGTATGCTTTTAAATAATACTGTTTTCTCTCATGACTAAAAATTAAATCAGATTATAAGGGATATGAAAACACAATACAAAAAGAGTAGATTAGATTCCTATGAAGTCTCTTATGACCAATCAGTGGCCATAATTCCACCCAGTCTTTGTAATTTAGTTACATTTCTTTCTGATGCAATGCCAGATAATGTAGGTAAAAATGAACTTCTTGTTAATCCTCAAGATATTCATGAAAGTGTTTTAAACATCTCACAAGACATTGTGTCTACCGTAACTGGTTTGCATACACCCAAGCATGTTGGTTTAGCTGTATATGAGTATCATAAAACTAGGAGCTAACATATCATAACTATGCTTAGTCGGTTAGGATTGTGTATTAGTTACAGTGAGCTCCAAAGTTTCTTAGCAACTGTAGAGGCTGAAGTTGATGAACAAACAAATGATGAAAATATATATTTATTCCTGCAAATATAGTTTCAGGTAAGTTCACTCACTTTGCGACTGATAATTTAGATTTCTCTAAATGTACACTTGATGGTTCTAGTATGCATATGACAAGCATGGTTATGTACCAGCCAGGGTTGCTGGAAGGGCATGCATTTGGCAAGGTGCCTATAGATATACGACACAAGCGTACCACACACAGAGTATTATGACACTTCTATAATGTCAATAAACACAGTCCATTTTGTAAAGCAGTTGAAGCGTGAGCTGTTCCCAGAAAAGGCCATCAACATGATATTGGAATTCTTGCAGGGTTCACAGTCAGATACCCAAAGCATTAATCTCTGCTCGAAGTTACTCCGACTTTGTCCTAGTAAACATCGTGAGGTAGAAGTTGATTGCCCGGATGGAAAGTGTTTCATGCTATGCTGAATCATAAACACATTCCAGTTACAGCAATTGGGCACTGCCCTTTCATACCCAGTTCACCAACTCAACCAGCAGTTGTAGCAGAAGCAGTGAAAATATGCATGAAAACCAGCAAAAAGGTGGGGAGGAGACATACTGTTATCACCAAAGATGAAACTATTTATGAGTTTATTTACACACCGCAAAAATGCACCAGATGAATACGAAACCAAGATTCTTAGGCTAGGGGCTTCCATTTTTTAACAAACTATCTAGGAGCAATTGGGAAGGTTATGTATGGTTCAGGTTTGAAAGAACTGTTTGTCTTCAGCAATGTACTGAAAGAGGGCACAGCAGAAAAAGTCCTCTCCGGTAAAGGATACTATCATGCAATTAACGCCCACATGCTTATGGATGAGGCGCTGGAAGCCCTTGGGTTTAATGCATTTGAACATTGGGTGATTCAAGAAGGAATCAGTGTGGATGCAATGGCAGAAATGTCCTCACTGGGCAGTGAACTAAAGAGGGTGCACAAACTTCAAAAACTTCTACCACATTTTCAAATTTTTATAGATCAGTTTGACTCTTGTAAAAAGTACAGCAAGACCTACCAGTTTTGGTGTAACTACTTATATATGATAGAAATCCTACTGTCATACATTCATGCAGAGAGTGGTGAATGGCAGGAGCACTTATCAGCATCTGCAGAAATGGCTGAGTATATAGCAGCTGCTGATCATACACCAAATGCTTTAACGTATTTGGTATGATCAGCAGCTGCTATATACTCAGCCATTTCTGCAGATGCTGATAAGTGCTCCTGCCATTCACCACTCTCTGCATGAATGTATGACAGTACGATTTCTATCATATATAAGTAGTTACACCAAAACTGGTAGGTCTTGCTGTACTTTTTACAAGAGTCAAACTGGTCTATAAAAATTTGAAAATGTGGTAGAAGTTTTTGAAGTTTGTGCACCCTCTTTAGTTCACTGCCCAGTGAGGACATTTCAGCCATTGCATTAAACCCAAGGGCTTCCAGCGCCTCATCCATAAGCATGTGGGATGTGGGCGTTAATTGCTTGATAGTATCCTTTACCAGAGAGGACTTTTTCTACTGTGCCCTCTTTCAGTGCATTGCTGAAGACAAACAGTTCTTTCAAACCTGAACCATACATAACTTTCCCAAACTAAGGCTCCTGATATTTATGAGGCATTTGAACGTAGATACTTAACTGTGAAACGATCTTCTGGAGAATTTAATGCAATCTGGACAGATATGGCATTGGAATGCTTGCAGAACTGTGATGCAAAAGGTAGGTCTCGTCAAGCAGGATTAAAGGGAATAACAATGAACAAGAATGCACACACCAGGTGGTTTAAGACTACAATTTTCAGCTGCAATATCAACTTCAATTAGGGTGATGGCAAATATGCATACCCAAGATGTGTTTCATTATGAAGGCAGCCGTGCAACAAAGAAAAGACAATGCAACTCACGTGATCACATTATATCAGCCATTGAGAGTGGCCACATTATTAACCCATATGTATATGGCAAAAAGCATCTTGTCTCCATAGCTGATGGCAGTGTGGCAACAGAACAAATCAGTGATGATTTACTCGAGTTAAAAAAAAACATGGAAAAAGAGCATTAGCTGAGTTTATGAGTACGTACTGGTAAAGTTAGAAATTTAATCTTCACACATTCAAAGCTATACCACCGTGCACAATGACAATAACACAAAAGAGGAAGGTAAATGAACTTGTGAATGAGACAGTGTACTTGAAACGACTGGTGATGGAACTAGAAAGAGAAGGTCACTCTGTGGAACTGAAGGAAGTTTTGAACCATGAATTGCACAACTACCCTCTATCTATTGCGTCTATGAACGCCTCATGTAAAAGGATTGTACTAAAAACAGGGAATAAATCACCACTTTTAGGAATTTTGAAAAAAACGTACAATCTGACTAAGAGGCATCCAGATGTAGCAGAATGGAAGAGCAAGTCTGGCACTGTGGTGGATGCAATGGCACTAGCACTCTCATATAAGCCATTCAACAATGAGCAAGGAGATATATATGCATGCCTTCCGTATCCTTAGTGCTGTTGTGAGAGGAACTAGTTATAGTGAAATACATATGGTAGCAGATAGGTATGGTGGGAACATGGGAAGTGGAATCAGTTTGAAAGATGCCAGTGGATGTTAGGATAGACAAGGATGTTCAAGAGTTGTAATTAAGGCATCTGACTCAGACATTGTGGTGATAAGTGTATATGTATATGATTACTTAGCAGCAGCAGGCTTGAAGGAGCTATACATGCAAACAATAGACTATTTCATCCCTATTCATCAGATCATTGATGTCATAGATGCTGCTGAGGCAAGGATGCTTCCCTTAGTACATGCCTTGAGTGGGTGGGATACTACTAGCTTCTTTTATGGTAAAAGGAAGAAAATTTCTATGCTGCTGCATATATTCATAAAGCTGATCTAACAAGAATCTGCTCCCAGTCCGAAAACGATAACATCAGTACTTCTTTAATTGACCAAATAATTACAATGACAAAGTCAGCCACTATTGCTTCCTACCATCCACAGGAATTTAGCAATCTCAATGCACTTAGACATTACCTATATGCTAGGAAGAACATAAAATTATTACCACCTGCAGATGATGTCTTTCGCCAACATGTTTTAAGGACCATCTTCCAAACATGTGTTTGGGTAAAAGCCATGCAGACTCACCCATCTCTTCCATCACCACTCGAATTTGGCTGGATGATGCTACCGAGTGGTGCAGTACATCCTGTAGTGATGACAAAATATTCACTACCATCATCAATGCAAAGTACACTATTCTGCAATTGCAAACAGATGTGCGTGAAAAACTGCTCTTGTAGTCATAAGCAAATGGAATGTGATGTAGTTTGTTCATGTCGTGTGGACCTTGGCATGTGTGTGCGTAAGCAGATGGACATATCAGATAATGGTGATGCTTAGAGTTTCTCCAACCACAGATATTTAATAACTGATGTATTATTTGTCGTCTTGCAAACTAGTGTGTGTGTATATATATATATATATATATATATATATATATATATATATATATATATATGTGTGTGTGTGTGTGTATATATATATATTAATATATATATATATATATATATATATATATATATAGATATATATTATATATATATAATTATATATATTCATATTATATATATATATATAAAATATATATATATATGCGTCTCATCTTTTTATGTTTCTTGTTATTATGTGCCACGATGCAAATGTATAACATTATACATCATATCGCAGTTGACTTGACCGATAATTGGTGTGTTACTTGATTTTATTTAGTGAATATGGAAATTACGGATTGTGAGGTAGCATTCAATTTTGACCAAATAATACTGTTATTATTCATATGGAATAATACTTCTTTATATGTATATAATCCTTGACAAATTGTGCAAATTTTGAAAAAAATGTCTATGATTTACCTGTAATACTTTGTATATTACAGGTAAATCTTTGAGGAGTAACATAATATAACTTTTTCGGTAAACTAGGAGGAAGAGTTGTTTTGCATATGATAAAATCAGTTTAAATGTAAATATATTTTATTCTCCTATATACATACTGTCACAAAGCACATTGCCTCATGGTTGCTTATCTTACCAAAATATTGAGTGGCTACTTCAACAAACAAGCAAGCATATGGCATAGCAGATAATCAGAGTACCCAGTGCAACTGAGATAGATTTATATATGGCTCTGTTTATGGCAATATCGAGAAGTTTGAAAGGTCAGATTTTCAAGAGCCTTCCCGATTATGGTGTGGGATACACTAATCAAATGCTTAAACTCATAAGGGGCTCACCGTGTAGGGTCAATCTCCATTTTGGTGACTGGCCCCTCGACTAAACCATGTCAATGCGAGCTTCAGGATAAGTCAAACTCATACATACTCGCGCTCGCATTTATATATATATATATATATATATATATATATATATATATATATATATATATATATATATATATATATATATATATATATATATATTAATCCGAGTAGAGCGAATTAGATATTAAAGGACATCGTAGCTCGGTGTATGTATATGAATCACGGTAATGTGATATGACTTATATATATATATATATATATATATATATATATATATATATATATATATATCATCTTATGCATTCGAGCTACAAATGTCCTTTAATATCTAATTCGCTCTACCTCGGAATTGATATATTTTCATACATTTAACGAAGGGGAATTTTTAGTTGATAATAATTTCGTCCCCCCATGGGATCGAACCACCGTCCAGTGGACGGGAAACGAAATCAGAACGGACAGTGACATTCTGATTTCGTTTCCCGTCCACTGGACGGTGGTTCGATCCCATGGGGGGACGAATTATTATCAACTAAAAATTTCCCTTCGTTAAATGTATGAAAATATATCAATTCCGAGGTAGAGCGAATTAGATATTAAAGGACATTTGTAGCTCGAATGATTTATATGAATCACGGTGATGTGATAAGTATTCATATATATATATATATATATATATATAATATATATATATAGTATATATATATCATTCGAGCTACAAATGTCTTTTAATATCTAATTCGCCTTGATTTCATGCCTGTCCGCTGGACGATGGTTCGTTCCCATGAGGGAACAAAAAATTATTATCAACTAAAAATTCCCCTTCGGTACATATATGAAAATATATCAATTCTGAGGTAGAGCGAATTAGATATTAAAAGACATTTGTAGCTTGACTGATTTATATGAATCACGGTGAAGTGATAATTATTCATATATATATATATATATATATATATATATAATATAATATATATATGCATGTATGTGTGTGTGCGTGATATATATATTGTGACGAAGTGGGCAAGAGTATCTGGGTCTGGATACCATTAATACTTGGTGCACGAAATAGTCAAAGATCTGTGTCTGGACACCATTAATATTTGTTAACCCAAATTGCCAAGTATCTGGTTACTACACTTACCATTTGTACTTGCTAGTACAAGAGACCCTTTTATTCCTGGGTCTGGGACACCCTTTGTACTGACCCCCCATCACAAATACTAAACGACTGAATATTCTAAAGGTAAGAGTGATCCCTTTTTCTTAATTGAACAGTCAAGAAAACAATCAGTTCATTAAAATAGGTGTGAGGTAATCTTAATTAAAGGGCATCACTCCTGTAAATTTAAAATCTAAGTATTTCCCTGATTCTGTTTTATTTGTGGGAAACGTCACAATTATCACTCTATATTTCTACCTAAACAAAAATAAAATATAGTACTGGTGGTTAAAATAAAATACTCATATAAATTTTAAATACAAAATTTTATATCTAAATTAAAAATTAATAAGTGAAATTCACAATCTCAGGGAAATTGTTATTATTTGAAAACAAAAGTTTAATTAATTCTTGAATTAATTATTAAGAAAAATTAAATCAAAGTTTATCAAGGAAATTAATTAAATTAAATCATAAAGCAATAATTAAATTTGAAATTAAATTTAATTTAATGCAAGTTAATTCACAAGTGTAAGATTCAAAATTTACACATTAGATTATTATTCAAACTAATTAAACAAAATAAAGACAATGCAAAAACATAATGCATAATATGAAAACAATTAAAGCATTGACAGTAAAAACATTAAGCATATAAAATTTGGATATGTCAAAAGAACAAAGCAAAAGATAAATATTTACAAAAAAAATGATAAAACCTCTAAGTGCACTTCAAAACGTTTGTAAAAATACCTTATACACAGCTGCAGCTTCAATCAAAAGGCCTGTTACAATTTTACACTTTTTCACTATTTTCATGGGCGCCTTCACAAATTTAACAGAAATAATACTATGTTCAGATTCCACAAACAACACATTTTTACTAAGAAATGAGTGACCAGCTCGTTACGTTAAGTTACTGAAACAGCCTCGCAGCCGAGCAAGCGAGAGAGAGAGAGATTTTTTTTGAGAGAGAGAGAGCAATCTTTAACTCTATAGCGCACGCCGCTATGTCTCTAAAGTGAATAAAAAAATTCTCTATCCCCTTAAGTGTATATACCATATGGGGCGGTTAGCAAAAAACGAAAACACTACATCATCTCTATAGGGGTACCTAATACAGGGCCTCTTTGACTGCGTTCACATATGTCTATGAATAAGGCTCTCTTGTTCCTTTACAGGCTCGACCGGGATGATAAAAAACTAGATTAACTCATCTATTTTCAAGGGGTTGGATAACATTGCGGCCTGGGGGGTCTTACGCTTATTTGCGCTGATAAAGAAATCAGCTTAGCTAAGACATTCTCAAAGTGTGACAACAACCCTCTTCAAAAGGCTTATGAGCTTTCACTCTCTCTGTGTCTTACGTACTTCAAAATGAAAAGTGGGATTACTTAGCACATGTTATCTTTAAATTTGGGAATCTGAACACAGAAAACAGACATTTTATAACATGATACACAGGTCCTAAGGTGAATTAATCATATTACCACAATTATATTTGCATTCCAAACTTACATTATATAATATATATATATAGTATATATATATATATATATATATTATATATATATATATATATATATATAAAATAAAAAGACTCATCCTAATATCCAACATACATTTAAAATTCACAAAAAGAAACCCTACGATGGTAATTGTCTTAGCAGTGTAGTGTTTTTTTTGTGAATTTTAAATGTGCATATATATATATATATATATATATATATATATATATATATATATATATATATATATATATATATATTATATACATACATTATGTGTATTGGGATTTGTGGCTTAGTATGTGAAAGATATATATATATATATATATATATATATATATATATATATATATATATATATATATATATATATATTACTTTCATGTTTTAGAAATGGAGAGTTTCCATAATGTTTTATGAAAAGTGCATGTACGTGTTTGAGAGAGATAGAGACTGGAGCGGGGGCTGGGGTGTTTATGTGTGGAGGGAAGCCAAGTAATGAGACTGAAAAGTGTTGAAATGAAAAGGCAACTTCGCTTGAGAGCCACAGCCAAAACAGTAGCTATTTCCAGCAACTTCTCACCCACTGGCCAAATGGTTTTCGTAATCTCAAGACCCTCCAGACACAAGTATTTTCCTTGTGCTCACGACCTACTAACAAATAAATAAAGCAAAACGAGAACATCTTAAAAAAGAGAGCAGTTATTATAGTAATTATGGAGGCCTTATTCCTTGAAAGCTACCAAAGAAAAAATTTCTTTTTCCAAAACAGATGAAACCTCAAGTATTTGGCACTTTCATGATTCTTTTTATTGATAATTGTCCAATATGAATTTCCCAAATTTGTTCAATGCATATTTGAATAACACTTTCTTCTGTTTCTTTCAGGTGTCAAGGCGCAACCAAGGAAGCGTTTCCAGCTACTTCTTAGCTTCGAGGGATATGCACTGGATACCCGTAGGTAAATTTGGGTTCGCTGCACCGCCCCCATTCTTGACTAATACGAAAGCCTCGCTTCTCCCAAATGTTTACTTAAACCTTTCTTATGTCGAGATTCCTATTTAGAATGACCGCGTTTTAAACGGAGAATCACTCGTCGAGTTTCACAGCATCTCTAACCAGAACATCATAATTATGTACACCGAGCTGCTAGAAGTTCCCAGACAGATATATAATTAATTATTGTCAGAGGTAGAAAGTGTTCTCAGACGGAAAACCGTCAAACGTGTCAATGTTCTTTGTCTCATTTATAGGGCAACTGCACTTTCCAAGAAATGGGATTCCCTCCCTGCCTACGAATGATAATCAAAAGTCTTCTCATATGTAAAAGCATAATATATTGTTAACCTCAGAGGCACAGTACATAATGTTTGTTCTTTTGAAATCCCAAAACCAATTCCGCTTTTTCTCGAAAATTGTAAGGTCGGAACTGTTGTGGGTCAGGACTCATTCAGTGCAGTCACGTAAAAATCACGGCAAAAAATTATTTTCTTGTTTTGCCCTTTCTTGTTTAGTGGGCTGATTAAGAATTCAGAATGAAAAACCACACCGCGTCTATCGTTACCTATATATTTAATTTAGATTCTTTCTGCTTATCAGTCGTGTAATGTTGGATCTCTTTTTATTAAAGTCAGTTGGATATGAAACTATTTGTCAGAGGGCTACACACTACATTCAAGAAAATATGTATTATTTTCCATCCCAGTTTGATAACTCATTTTTTCAAGGAATCAAGAATTACCTGCAAACCACAGAACTTAATCACTGTTATAAAACAAATTATACATTAATGATACCTGAGATACTATTTTGCCATAAGTTCACCAAAGTAAATTATTTTGTGCTTCGAACTAATTCATTCTTAGATATCTCTGACGCTTATTAATTTCCGTTCGTTTCAGGTGGGAGCGTCCCTTTTTGCCAGCAACATTGGGTCAGGTCACTTCATAGGCTTGGCAGGAGCAGGGGCGGCTTCTGGCATTGCCGTGGCAGGCTTTGAACAAGGGGTAAGTTTCGGAGTGTCCTTCGAGCCCTACATCTACTGGAGGGAGAGAGAGAGAGAGATGCCTCCTTCCTCTCATCCGCCCATTATTAACTGTATTTCTTGTCGTTGTTACAGTCTCAATTTGGTGTTTGTTCTTGACGCATATTATATCTTCTGTAACATACATCGTGATGTTCGCAGAGTTCAGCAATGGGAGGAACAACACAATGGCCTAATGCGTTTGCCGCTTCTTTTCTCTTTTTGCAGTCTGTGTATACGCTGATATTGCTAGGGTGGCTGTTTGTGCCAGTGTACATGAGTTCCGGAGTTTACACAATGCCAGAGTACCTGAGGAAAAGGTTCGGAGGGCAAAGGATCAGAGTGTACCTGTCCTTCCTGGCTCTGATTCTTTACATCTTCACAAAAATATCAGTGAGTGTTTGTGCTATGTCTCTTATTCTTTTGCCTCCACATTATCATCTCTAAGTGTTTTTCATTATCGTCTCGCACTGCCCAAATCTTTGGAAAAGTTTCAGGTTTTTCACCTAAGATTCATTTTCAACATCGTGTGTGTGGGTTTTTCTTATGACTTATACCCTTATCTAAAAAGTGATGTTTATCACGTTATATCCCTGTCTTTGGTAAATATTAACAATCCCTTTTGTTTATTTCATAACAGGCTGATCTGTACGCCGGAGCGCTATTCATTCAACTTGCACTGAACAAAAGCTCTGAAGAATGGCTTTACATCAGCATCGTTATTTTACTGGCGATTGCAGCCATATTTACCATAGCAGGCGGTCTGGCAGCCGTCGTCTGGACGGATCTGGTGCAAATCATCCTGATGGTCATTGGAGCCTTCATCCTCATGGGAGTCTGTAAGTGTCTTATGTATTTCCTTGCTTTTTGCAGAACTTTTTGTGGCCTCTTAGAGAAATTGGGCTACATTTTGGTACTTGACAAAGCATGTGGGGACACGTACCTGCAGGCGTACAAAAGTGTGATAATGGTATGAGAAGAATGAAAAGGTGGTCGCAATTTCCAGGAGGGTTACAATGTTAGCCAAAATTTTTTCTGTCATTGTTATAAAAGAGAAATTGCAATTTCAGTGGGCGATAAGGATGGGGAAATGATTCAAGAGAAAGGGGTGATGATGGCAGGTCAGGAGTGCTTTTGTGTGAAAGAGATTCTTGTGGAGAAGATTTTTTGAAAAGGACTTGATTTTGATAGTTGGAAATATGGAGCCTCGACAGAAGGACGCTCATAATGATGTCCTTCAAAAGTAGAAGGAGCGAGGAAGAAAATAGCAACTGGAGAAAATAGTTTTTGTGGCATAGGAAAGACTCAGGTGCCTTCCTGAATCTCGTTAAACAAGTAACTTTCGCTGAGGGGAAAGATTTAATATTTGCTAGATTTTAAAAGGCAGAAAATGTAAGAACTGACAGGTACTTTGTAATAGCAATGATTCCTCGTTAACAAACAATCAGCACATTCCGAGCAACAGTAGAAGTTCTAGGCTGCAGAATGGTGAAATGAGTTTAGAGAAGGAAAAACGAGGTTCGGTGAAATTCAGTGGCTAGTTAAAGAGACTAACAAGGTAGAAGAATTCTAGAGGAAAATATGAATGTGCCAAAAAATGAGCATAAGAATTTTGAGGAACATAACTATTAGGTAGGGAATTGAGCACAAAGAAAAGTTTTAACAACCCAATAGACTCTAGAATAAAAGGCATAAATAAAGTCATTTCCTTAGCATAGATTGTAGTCTTAGGTTCAAGGAATGGATATTTTGAAAGTTAGTAGGTGATACCGCATAAGCATTAACTGCTAATGTTGTAGTTTGGGAGTTTGATGGAACTTTGATAACGGTTCCAAATCTATGTGCTTTGTCAAGAAGGCGGTACAAAATATTCAAGAATGGAATGTACCTGGAGTTAAGGAAATATTTAAATTTGGTGATGAAAATGTGATTCTTCAGCTGACTAAGATGTGCGTGAGGCATTATGGACGGATGAGGGAAAAGTTCCAAAGGAACCTTTGCTGAAGAGACAAGACAGAACTAGATGAATTACTAGGCAAAATCTTGTTTAGCACGCTACATGAAACGTTTATATAGAGGTGCGAATTAAGAATGTGAGACATACAACATAAAGAAAGAGCAATTTCAGCCAAGATGTGCAATCTATGTGGCTCAAGAATTTGTCTTAAAAGGATTGTGCGAGAGGTTTGAAAGGAAAAAGTCTACAGAACGTACAAGACCAAACAGAAGATACAGTAAAATTTGCTGAGATGCAATGTTGTGAGTGTTAAGATGTGTACTGTGGATAATGGTCTGTTAAGCCTCAACAATTATAGGTTTTCATGATGGTAGCGAAGAGTATGTATAAATATTTCGATTGGAGAGGTAATGGCTTGGTATGAAAGAGAGTTTCATTAAAATTGACACCGTTCCCGTGGTCGTTTTTACTTTATGGATGGACTGACAGGATAGAATGGGAGAGTAGAGGTTGGTCGACAAGGAGTATAACTGAGAAGTCTTAGAAAGAAAGAAAAAGATGCCTGAGAAACTGTTGGACAGATGAAACGCCTTCGGTTTTAGACTGGGAGAGCCCTCCTATACAGTAAACGTAAGAGGAAGTGCAAGTTAGAAGCGAAAGACACAGTAAGCTTGTAGGAACCAATGTGCTGATGAACAGTCCTCTGTGTAGATGCATGCAATGGTTGAAGTGAGTGAGAGGTCGTGAAAAGTTTTTATGCAGAGTTCTAACAACTTTTAACTTTTGCCTGCCATGATTTCCAGCTCTAAATGCAGTGGGTGGACTGCAGGGTCTCATAGAGCAGTTTCCCTATGCAGTTGCATCGCAACAAGCAGTCGACCTCTTCAACAACACGTGTGGCAACCCACCTTCCGATTATATGAACCTCCTGCGCCCTATCGAGTCTGGAAAAAGTGCCTATCCATGGACTGGTATGGTCATAGGCCTAAGGATTAATTCCCTCTGGTACTGGTGCACTGATCAGGTATTTATGTTTTCATTTTGTTTAGAAGATTAAAGCCATTTAAAATTATATCACAAAATGTGTATGTATGTTATATTCCAATAGGCGCCCTGCCCGTGTAAAAATCTTACCGAGCACTCTAAGTACTTGATAATTTCCCAGTGTTGATACCTTTGATAAGCGTGAAATATTATGCCCCACATGCATTGATGTACAGTATTTATATCTGTACATCAGTAGTAGTTTGCTGAACTCAGATATCTCCACTGACAGAATCACTGTTTCTTCACCATCAGGTCATTGTGCAAAGAACCCTTGCCAGTAAGAACATGAGTCACGCAAAGGGTGGCTGCATCCTGGCAGCCTACCTGAAATTCCTGCCATTATGGCTGCTTGTGTTGCCTGGAATGGCTGCAAGGATTCTCTACCCAGACAGAGTAGGCTGTGCGACACCTGAGGCTTGCAAGGCTATCTGTGGAAGCGAATCTGGCTGTAGTAACATTGCATACGCTGAGCTCGTCTTGAACCTTCTGCCATCAGGTATGAGTAATTCTCCACAATATATATATATATATATAATATATATATATATATATATATATATATATATATATATATATATATATATATATATTTACTTCTATGTCACTAAATAGCGCGTGACAATATATTTAGCCAAGGCCACAGGAAAAACAAAAGGAGTACCGAGCGCTTTCGTGTTATTTCAACACATTTTCGAGGTACAATGCTAAAAACACAGAGAACATCTAACAAAGTAAACATAAAAACTGAAAAAATTGAAAAACAAGTATTCAAGACATTTTTATATTCACAAACAAATGCCATTATATCTGCAAATCCATCTAACTCATATATATTACTGAAGGGAATGGTAATTAGTGAGTAGTTCTTTTTATATTTGCAAACAGTTAACCGAAAATGTGATATAATAACTATTCAGTGATCCAAGTCACAGTCTGTCTATAGATGTTCCAGACAGCAACGGTTCGAATCCTGCTTGCGACGAAGAGCTCAACAATTCAAATTTTCATTTATTTGTAAGGCATAATGAACAGAGGCATAATAAACTGGATATTGAATGATATTTGTAGCTTAATATTCGCGTTTGCGTGATGACAAAAATTCATTGTCAGACAAGTGTAACAAACTGACCAATCAGCTATCATGGTGGGTTAACATCGATTCTCGTTACAGAAGCCTGAATTCGATAGGCATATGTAAAGAAGAGTCGATATCAATTTTTACCTTTCCTGAGAGCTCAATGGCTGTCGCTTGTTTCTATATCAGGCAGCGAAGCACTTATAATCCCTCTTGGGCGTCAGTTATTCCTGACGCATAAGGAATGAATTGGATATGAAACGTTGATTCTGGCTTTATATTTATAAACATGAAAAAGCAAATATATATATATATATATATATATATATATATATATATATATATATATATCTATATATATATATATATATATATATATATATATATATATATATATAGAAACTCCAGTCGGCAAGATAACAATGCTTCAGGGGGTACCATGATACATCTAGTAGAAAGCCATAATTTACTATCAAAAACGTTTACCACACAAATCCCAGTGTATCATCAATCTATGAACAATAATATATATATTAGCTTGTAATTTTGTGAATTCCTTTTTATAATGTAATTACTTTTTATTGTTCACAGACTGATGATGCAACGGGATTTGTGAGCGAAACGTTTTCATCAAATATATATATATATATATATATATATATATATATATATATATATATATATAATATATATATATATAATATATATATATGTATGTATTTATATAGTCTCAGTGGTTAGGCGGCTACTTAGAAATCTTAGCTTGATGATAAATAATAATGCCAAGACCAGGAAGAACATTCTTTATTTTACGAGCTTTAGAGGTTTAAAACCTCGTCTTCAGGCTGAAAAAATAACAAGGATGAGAAATCACTAAAAATTACATTAAAATTAATTGTCTTACTAAAAGCTTACATAATAACATAAAATAAAACGAACGTCACATACAAACTAAAAATCTAAGATTACGAAAAAACTTAAATAAACGCAACACATACAAAAACAGACATAAAAATAACAAATAAACGCAACACATACAAAAACAGAAATAAAAATAACATGAAAGGTAAACAAATTACTACACTCAAAAATAAAATGGCTAGTTGAATACCGGACGAGTTGTTGTTCAATTCCGGTTTCATCCTCTTAATAAACAGTGACTCTGAAATTAAAAGGTCCGGTCTATTTGAGCAAAAAGACAGTACTCTAAAATGCAGGTGAGTGAAAGAATGGTCCTGTGCTAAACTGTGTTCCCTTATGGCAGAAAAAGGTGGTTTAGAAAGAGGAAACCTAGTTCTAACAGAGAGACCTCTGTGTTCCAAAATTCTGTGTCTGAGCCAGCGGGAACTGGATCCCACGTATCGCAGACCACACTGCGAACAGGTAAACAAATAAACGACACTCGAATTAAGGTCCACAGGAAGAGCAGGCTTCTCCCTCAAAAGTGATCTTACAGTAAAAGGGTTAGTAAAAACCAATCTGAAACTAACTTGAGGAAAACTATGCTTAAGTACTTTTTTCGTGCCAAGTAGCTCCTATGACCAAGGAAAGGCAATTTAATGTACTTTACATCTTTATTAGCAGTACTATGCACCGGTCTGGGACAAAATCTCTCATCTAGAAAATTTTTCAGAACTTTGTAAAAAACAAATACGTGATAAGAATTTTCGGAAAAATAATTCTGGAGGAAGACCATGTCTTGATGAAATAAATTAAAATCACAACAAACATTGTAAGCTCTATTTATCATAGTACATGAATAATTATCACATCACCGTGATTCATATATATCATTCGAGCTACAAATGTCCTTTAATATCTAATTCGCTCTACCTCGGAATTGATATATCTTCATATATGTACCGAAGGGGAATTTTTAGTTGATAACAATTTCGTCCCCTCATGGGATCGAACCACCGTCCAGTGGACGGGAACGAAACCAGGACGGACAGTGACGTTATCAAGTCGGCACCGTCCAGTGGACGGGAACGAAATCAGGACGGACAGTGACGTTATCAAGTCGGCCAACAGAGCCGACTTGATAACGTCACTGCCCGTCCTGATTTCGTTCCCGTCCACTGGACAGTGGTTCGATCCCATGAGGGGACGAAATTATTATCAACTAAAAATTCCCCTTCAGTACATATATAAAAATATATCAATTCCGAGGAGCGAATTAGATATTAAAGGACATTTGTAACTCGATATATATGAATCATAGTACGTATTGAATTAAGTTTATACAACTTTGGTGAAAAACTAAGATAATTCAATCCCAAGCCAGTAAAAATACTTTTCCTATAAACGGAAGTCTCAAATTTACCGCTATTTCTGTGTACCTGAACATCTAAAAATTACAACATATTATCCTGTTCTGTCTCACAAGTAAAAGAAATATTAGGATGACGAGAATTAAAATATTCAAAAAATAAATCCACGTGTGAACGTTCCTTAATTAAACACAAGGAAAGTGATCCACGTACCTACGATAATACAAGGGTTTGAAAGCAACAGGGTATTCAGACATCCAAATCTTTTTACAATAACCCATGAAGCAATTTGCATATACAGGTCCAAGGGAATTTCCCATAGCAACTCCATCTATTTGATTGTATAATTTACCATCAAAAGTAAAAATGCCATCAGTTGTAGTCAATTGTAATAATTTTTGCAAATCTACTTTACTAAGTCCAAAAGTTGTTATGGGGTTTTCACATATATTATTAAGAATAATGTCAGTTGTTTCTTTTAATGGGATATTTGTGAAAAGAGAGGTTACATCAAAACTAGCCATTACATCTTGGTTAAAATCGAAAGAACACAATTCTTTGACAAACTTGGAAGAATTTGGGACATAAACTCACTAAAAGTTAGAGGTTTTAAAACTGGAACCAGAAACTTTGACAGATAATAGCTAAAAGTGCCAATTGAGGATATAATGGGTCTCAATGGCTTTCCTATTTTATGAACCTTAGGTAGACCATACATATAACCGGGCTTTGACCTTGAAGCAAATAAATTATTACATGTAACTTCCCCAATCTTATCTCTCAAACTTCTTAACATCCTATTTAATTAGTCTCCTAATTTCAAAATGTGACTCGCAATATCTACATTTAACATCCTAAATTTTGTATTGTGAGAGAGTATTTCATTCATTTTATCTAAATAATCAGACCTATTCGTCAATACAACACCCTTACCTTTATCTGGCTTTGTAGTAATAATACTATCATCGTTCTTAAGATTACGTAAAATATTGATTCTGTCTTTATTTAATTGATTATCACCCTCCTTTCTACGATTAAAAGTTTTTAAAGTCTCATTTGCAAATACAGAAATTTTGTTAAAAATTGAAATAAGGGTTTTACTACCACAAATGTCAGTTTCTTAAAGTTGAACACAGTTTTTCAAAAGAAATTGAATTTCATGGGAGTCAGGGCAAACTCAAGACCAAGAGAAAGAACGTCCTTTTCCTCTTTTGTTAAATTTCTGTTAAAAAGATTAAAAATTACTTTACTACTATATATTTTCTTACTAACGTCGACACCAAGATTTCTCAACTTTCTGTTGTGTGTAAGCCTAACATCTGTCAGTTTCGTATCAACATTGGAATCCAAAATAGAAGACAGGCAATTGTAGTCCAAAAAATAAAGATTATTCCTTAAACCCCTATTTTATGAAGACACTTCTGTAAAAATTACCTCTTTCTCACGTTTTTGCGCTTAAACCTCAAAGTCTAATAATTTAAACTGCCATGAGAGATAAGTACTCGTGCTTGAATATATATATATATATATATATATATATATATATATATATATATATATATATATATATATATATATATATATATATATATTGTGACGAAGTGCCAAGTATCTGGTACTACACTTACCATTCATTAATTGTTACCTCACAACAGCCAGACACCTGAACCCTCATCACAGGTACTAAACGACTGAATACTCTAAAGGCAACAGTGATCCCTTAACAACTTACCAGTATTGCAGAAAATCAGACTAAGTTCATCAAAACAGGAGTGAGGTAATCTTGTAAGTAATTAAATTAATTAAAGGGCATCACTCCATCAACAACTTTAAAAGTCTAAGTATTTCCCTGAGTTCAAAAGTTCTAAGTACTTCCCTGGTTCTAAGTCCCTATCAGACGTGATGACAGGATTCCCAAAGCACAACGGAGACCTCGATGTCTCTAATCAAACGTGTTGACAGGTTTTGAAAAACAACTCTGCTTCGAACAGACAAGATAATCTCTCTGTTTTTCTTTACTACGTTATATAATTCTTTTTTTATATTATAATAAGCGAAATCTGCAACACATTTTTTAAAACATTTTAAAACATCCTAATTCTAAGCTAGCTAGGAATCTGAAAAAATGTGGCAAACTCTAACATAACATTTTATACAGTCTAAGATGAGATATATGCATTTTGAAAGTAGCAATATAAACATATATATATATATATATATATATATATATATATATATATATATATATATATATACATATATACATATACATATATATATATACATATATTATATATATATATATATATATATATATATATATATATATGTGTGTGTGTGTGTGTGTGTGTGTGTGTGTGTGTGTGTGTATGATATAATATGAAATTTTGTCACATCCACAGTGACGTTTTATGTATTCATTCATAAACATAAGTTATAAATATCGTTTAGGGTCAAATTATGTGAACCTCGGAACAAGCGTGGAAGGGAATTTGTGAGTGATAAGCGATCCGTCACCCAATATTTGGGGAACACCGAGGCGGGATTAGATTAATACAGGGTTAAGCCAGCCATGATGTGGTGGCACAGGCTCTTGCTCCCAGGGCAGCCCATAAGAGTAATTAGTCAAAGTGAAAGTGAATTTGGCGAGAGAGAAATGAAAAGTTTGAGAGGCAGAGTTACAAATCCTTTGAAACCCTGAGGTACCCATCTGCAGCACAGCGGCTCAGCAGCAACCGCAGCTCTGCAGCACAGCAGCTCAGCGGCGACCGCAGCTCTGCAGCACAGCGGCTCAGCGGCAACCGCAGTTCTGCAGCACAGCGGCTCAGTGGCGACCGCTGCTCTACAGCACAGCAGCTCAGTGGCAACCACAGCTCTGCAGCACAGCAGCTCAGCAGCGACCGCAGCTCTACAGCACAGCGGCTCAGCGGTGACCGCAGCTCTACAGCACAGCGGTGACCACAGCTCTGCAGCACAGCGGCTCAGCAGCGACCGCAGCTCTGTAGCTCAGCGGCGACCACAGCTTAGCGGCTCAGCGGTGACCACAGCTCGGCAGCTCAGTGGCTCAGCGGTGACTGCAGCTCTACAGCACAGTGGCTCAGCAGCAACCGCAGCTCTGTGGCTCAGCGGCAACCGCAGCTCTACAGCACAGTGGCTCAGCAGCAACCGCAGCTCTGTAGCTCAGCGGCAACCGCAGCTCTACAGCACAGTGGCTCAGCGGCGACCGCAGCTCTGTGGCTCAGCGACGACCGCAGCTTAGAGGCTCAGCGTTGACCACAGCTCTGCATCTCAGTGGCTTAGTGGCGACCGCAGCTTTACAGTACAGGGGCTCAGCAGCGACCGCAGCTCTACAGCACAGCGGCTCAGAGGCGATCGCAGTTCTGTGGCTCAGTGGCGACTGCAGCTCTACAGCTCACCGGCTCAGCGGCAACCACAGCTCTATAGCTCAGCGGCAACCGCAGCTTAGCGGCTCAGCAGTGACCACAGCTCTGCAGCTCAGTGGCTCAGTGGCAACTGCAGCTCTACAGCACAGGGGCTGAGCGGCGACCGCAGCTCGATAGCACAGCAGCTCAGCAGCGACCGCAGCTCTGTGAATGGGGCGTCATAGTTATGTTGATCTTAAATAAAAGGCTGAACCAAGTAAGATGACTTCTTGCAAAGACGAGAATGAACTAAATGACGCGTCGGAATATGGTATGGTATTTAGGCTAAAGGCCAAGCACTGGGACCTATGAGGTTATTCAGCGCTGAAACGGAAATTGAGAGTAAAAGGTTTTAAAGGTGTAACAGGAGGAAAACCTTAAAGTAGTTGCTCTATAAATCAATTATTAGGAGAGGGTGGAAAGGAAGATGGAAGAAAGTAAAAATGAGAGGAGGTAAAGTCAAAAGTAATGAAAGGGGTGGCAGGTAGGGGCCGAAGGCACGCTGCAAAGAACCTTGAGTAATCCTACAGTGCACCACATGAGGTGCACTGACGGCGCTAGCCTCCTACGGGGAATGACTCGTCGGAAATTGTGTTTGATTCTGCTCCTCCTCAGTTAATCAACATGGCGACCTAGCTGCCAGTCAAAACCTGGGCGTCATCATAAGCAAAAGTCGACATTATGCGAAAACGCGGCAGCGCAAAACTTTGCACGAGAGCCTAACGTTAAATTTCCATGCAAAAAATTTACTTTTGTACTTAATGCAATGGATCTTTAAATAACTTGTTATAGTTTGTACTATAATTAGCAAATAACTTTTACATTCGGACCCTTCCTAGATAGTGACCCCTAGGGGTTTTCGGGGGCGGGGGTCGTTTTATCTAGGACTAATATTTCTTGAGGGTCATTATTTTTATAGTATGATGTTTACAGTCTTTTGTTTATGTTTTTACGGTAATCCCCAGCGGGCTTGTACTAAGCACGCCGCAAAGGTGGATACATACCGGGTTAAAACTCGTGGGGGTCACTAGCTAGGAAAGATCCGTACATCCTACCATATTATAATACTAATCCCCACAATTCGTGCGTCATCACCAATCTGCTGTTCACACAAGGAATACTTTTTTTCTTTCTTTCTTTCTTTTTTAGGTGCATGGATATCCCTACATTCACAAGTCTTGAACTATGATCAACCTTATTCATTCTCACGAATCATTTACTGTAAACCTTTATGTGGGAAGTTTTCGTAACATACTATATTCAACTGGAACTGGTAACAAACTGCAAGCAGACACGTACAAACAAACACAGATGGAAGCGAAATCGGACGTAAAGATTTCAGTAAAAAATTAATGGTTCTATTGGGTTTAATGAAGAACCCGTTCTTTCGTGCTGTGATAAAAAAAAATGGAGACAGACAGACAGAGAGATTTTTTATTTTTAGTGCTGATTCACTCATATTTCGTCTCCCTTTTACAAGCAGCAAACGATGTTGACGACCCAGAGCCTCGAGAAAAATCATAAACTGCCAGGGTTACATGTCTTTGTTTATTTGTTTGTTTGTTTGTTTTTCCAGTCGTGCGTCCAGGAAACAACAGTCAGAAGGGGAGAGGCTATCGTATCCCACAAATTCCTTCGATGTCAGAGCGTAGCATATTTGAATTTATATTTTCATAGGCATGATGTGCATACCTTTACAAATAGTTCACAGCCTATGATGACTTTTTTAGACTTACTTGACGTTTCTTTCAGGACTTTCAGGTATGATGTTAGCCGTGATGATGGCAGCCCTGATGACGTCTTTGACTTCTATCTTCAATTCGGCGTCAACGATCTTCACCATCGACGTGTGGATGTTGGTCCGGAAGAAGTTCTCCAGAGCGAAGCCCTCTGACGCCGAGCTTCTCATCGTTGGGAAAATCTTCGTTTTGGTGCTTGTTGTCATCTCAGTCGTTTGGATTCCAGTTATTCAGTGCGTCAGAGTTTCGCCATTTTTTCCCAACTTTGCTTACATTATATGTGCCATAATATTCTTAATATTATATTTCAAACACTACACGGAATAAATGGTAAGCGGCTAAAACCACTTTCCTTTCTTCCTTGTGGGGTTATATATATATATATATATATATATATATATATATATATATATATATATATATATATATATATATATATATATATATATATATATATATATACATATATAGATTATTATATCGAGTTATATATTATATATATAATATATTATATATAGTATATATATATGTATGTAATATATTGTCTGTATATAATATGATATATATATAGTATATATATATGATGTATATATATATATATATATATATATATATATATATATATATATCATATATATATTATCTATATACACATATACACGTGCATTATGAGCTGATTTTCCTCCACCAGGTCGTCAGGGAATTCGCAGCTTTTCCACTACATTCAGAGGATTTCCTCCTTTTTGGCGCCTCCAATATGCGCTGTGTTTATACTGGCAATATTTTGGCCAAGGACCACGGAGCCGGTAAGGAAGGGACGGGGGAGAAAGAATAAGGGAGAGAGAGAGATCTGTAATAACGATGCATAACATCCCAATTTATGACCATTACTGTACCTCGTGATATAAACACGTTGATGTAAATCAAGTAACTTAATATCCTCAGAGAGCTTAGATTTCACTTGTGTGTGTGTGTGTGTGTGTAACTTCCTTTTTTTACGATTTCAGAAATAGATATAATTCAGGTGTTTATTCTACAGAATGAAGTTTTTCACCTACCATATTATGGCCGTTTGATTTCTTTAATAAAGAATCCAGCTACTCATCAAGTTAGCCCAATTTCCTTTCATTTCTTTTTTTTTTTTTCAACAGGGCGCCTTCTGGGGACTGATGACTGGCTTGTTCATTGGCATGCTGAGGTTCATCGTCGAGTTCTCCTTCTTGGTGCCTGCATGCGGCACAGGTCAGTAGAGAACGACAAGAGGTTTGTGTGCAAAAGCAACTTTAATTCATTTGCTATCATAAAGGTATGCTTGGAACACTTGAACTTTAGTTTAGCGAGATAACAAATGTTTTTTAAGGGGGACTTCAGTGTATGATACTGAGATTCCTTGTAAGATTATATTTCATACATATACTAATCACAGAATTATGCTTGCAAGTGAACATACATTACACACACTTATGCGCACAAATATATATATATATATATATATATATATATATATATATATATATATATATATATATATATATATATATATATATTTATAAGCGAATACCACAGGAAAATGATAGGCAGAAATCAAAGCGCTTTCGTCTTAACTAAGACATTGCCAAGGAACGAATGGAATACAGATAAACGTTTAAAAAGATCAAGAATACCAGATGGTTATTGTCAAAAGGGTAAAAATCAAAGAGATAATCTAGGATTATTGGATATCACACGGTCACAAACCTAAACATAGATTTAACCCTGCGTTTTACGAAAGCGCGGATTGGCATATCAAAAGCGCGGCAAACGTTGCTGATATAATTGCTTTCAAAAGCGCGGCAGAATATTAAGTCAAAAGCGCGTTTTATCACTCACCTCGAGTTCATTAAGATCGCTCACCTCTTCCGTTAGGCAGATGATAATATCATCTGTTGCCCCCTGCTTATCACGGGAGGTGGAAGTAGGATTTTTAAGCATGAAATATATATATATATATATATATATATATATATATATATATATATATATATATATATATATTTTAAAGTATGTAAGTATATTCTTCTTGCACCTCAGTACAAGCTTGTCCTTGCAATCCTTTATAAAAGCACTTTATATAATTTTATATTCATGTAAAAACAAATACATGTGTCCATAGCATCAGTTTATATGTGCAAGTTCATTGTCAGAGAATGTTCGTCGTTCAATTCTAATTAGCTTTGAAGGCCTCGCCGTCAAGTCGTCAGGTGCCTTTCTTTTCACTGTTGCACGTATTTGCTGTCTTTCTAGTTTAAAGTCGACCTTTAAATTGTTTGTTCATACATGGCCACTATATGGATCAATCAGTTAATGTGCTATCAACTCTACTATGTATAATATCCATCCTGCATTAAGCACTTCTTGCCTTTGATGGTCTTTGAAATGGTGAACTGGACAGCACAGCACAGGATGAAAACAACGGACTGAATGACCATCAAGGTGTAATCAACCGGTTACAACAACAGTGAAAACTTTGTGAATCATTAAGGCATACTAAACGAAACTTATTGAAATAGTGAGTCAAAACGGAATAATCTTGGCGCGCTTTTGTAACTGCATTAAGGGTGGGTTTCGAACTTGTTAACCCATTTAACCCAACCAGAAACTACAACGTATCCAAAACATGTAAAATCTGAATATATTTATTTTGTTGCTTATATTTATCTACAACTTTTCTTCATTATGAAGGCATCAAGTTTAAATAAACCGAGACTTAATTTTTGAATATTTCATTATTTGACTTGATAAAACAAGATTCAATGATATTCCTTTTAACTGTGTCATTACATGGGATTAAAGCTCTTGTAATGACAGTTAAAAAGAATATCATTGAATCTTGTTTCTTCAAGTCAAATAATGGAAATGTTCTAAATTTAAGTATTGGTTTATTTAAACTTGATGCCTTCATAATGGAAAAAGTTGTAGATAAATATAAGCAACAAAATTAATATATTCAGTTTTTACATGTTTTGGACTATACGGATTCAATGTAATTTTTGTTAGGGTTAAATCTATGTTTGGGTTTGTGACCGTCAGATATCGATAATCCTGGATTACCTCTTGGATTTCTACGCTTTTGACAATTAACCATCTGGTATTCTTCATCTTTTTGTTTACCTGATAACTTTCTTTCCAACTGTATTTCATTCGTTCCTTGACAATGTCTTAGTAAAGACGAAAGCGCTTAGATTTCTGCCTATTATTTTCCTGTGGTATTCGCTTATTTAACGAAGCCACGTGCATCTACTGTGATTTTTAAAACATATATATATGTGTGTGTGCGTGTGAATGTGTGTGTAGTATAAATTTACATGTTTGTATATACATATTTTTCCCCTTTTTTTTTACCCCCAATTTTTTTCTTCTAGGTCTTCCTGACCCAAGGCCGCCTATTGTGAAGCAGTTGATAGGCAATGTCCATTATCTACACTTCAGCATCATACTCTGGCTCATCACGGGAGCTGTGACCATTGGAGTGTCACTCATGACCAAACCTATTCCTCCCGAATGTGTGAGTCAAGGACAGACGCTTTGTCCCATTCTTGGTTGTTTAAATATCCAATGTAATCGTGAAAATTCTACCATGTTTATGCATCTCTCCATGCATATATATACAATATATATATATATATATATATATATATATATATATATATATATATATATATATATATATATATATATATATATATATATCATATATTAAAAAATATATATATATATATATATATATATAATATATAGAGAGAGAGAGAGAGAGGAGAAGCACGAGAGAGAGAGAGAGGAGAGAGAGAGAGAGAGGTGCATATCCTCTTTCTGTAACCTATCAACTTAATTTCCTTCTTAAAAGGGACCTTAAACGAAACCGAGATAAGCCACTATATTTCGACGATACACATCGGTCCTCGTCTCTGTACTGATGGAAATTGGTCGAAGTATACATGCATACATACGTACGTATATATATGTGTGGTATGTATGTATGGCATGTATACAAGTATACATGCCATTCATGCATACAAACGTACATATATAATGTATGTATGTATAAGTGAATCACGAAAATATGGAAAGTGATGAATTTCTAAATAAAGGTAAAAAGCCTCGAAGGAAAGTGAAACAAAATAGCGTTGCAAGATCTTTCAACTCAAAGTCCTTTACGTAGCCGTGGCTTCTACCTATATATATATATATATATATATATATATATATATATATATATATATTATATATATATAATATTATATCTCTCTCTCTCTTTGGACAATAGAGATTAGTGTAGTATAGTATTTTGAAAAAGGGCGCATCAGTTTGTTCTCGCCTAAAACAACAATACCGTTAAGATGGATTATTTGCATCATTTCTCTAAACAGTTTGCATATGTTAACCCTCAATGGAACCCCAAGAATAATTTGACATATTCGAGTTACAGCAATCAATCACTCTGAATTAATCGTCCACATAATATCCTTTCAAGTTATACCGCTTGACGTTTTGGACTCGCCGAGATCCCCGAGTTCGAAAGCCGATAGATGGCGACTCTGAAGACGACGCGGTGCAGCAGATTAAGAGAGCCGACTCGGCCAACCATGGCCGCCCTGGTGATTCGACTGCTTCCCTGTCACAAATGGACATTGAAAGTTCACCTCAAAGTAAGAAACATTCCTTTGGGTCAGTTTTATCTGGTCATATGCCTCACTGCAGAGGTTGCATAAGAATGGCTTACTTTATGAAATATCGTTCCAGTCCAATAACAACTATATTTGCCAGGAATCTTTTTATCTAGGAACAGTGTCTTAACACATTTAGCAGTTCAAGCTTACTTAATGAGACAGATTGAAATGCTACCGACTGGCAGCATTTTCGATAATTAATTGATTAACTTCAAATAGATTATTTCATACCAAGAGTCCTTGTGTCTCATGTTCATTATTTTAGAAGCTCGTCTCGTCTGAATCAATGAGTTTTGCTCGTGTGTTTATAATTTCATCAGTTTCACTAGTTTCTTTAAAACTGAAAATTTTCTTCACTTTCAGATAAAAGTAAACTGAAGAACTGCTTAGACACATTGACAGGGAGGGCCAGCGGCACCACCCAAGGTGCAGTAACCACAGACACACCACCAAACGAACCCTCTGAGGAGCAGTTGGCAAAGGAGGCCGCGGATTTCCTCGAGGAAAAGACTTTTCTGAGAAGGTGAGTCGTGTAGCCTACCTCCAAAAATATCTTGAGAATGCCTAAACTTTCTCCTGTATCCTCATCATAACCTAAGTCAGACTAATGATCTAATGATAAAAAGGTAGCTTGTAGTAAACGTCGCACCATGAAACGTGGAGTAAATAATAGACGTTTGGAGTTTGTTTGACAATTGGAATTGATCCTACAAATAGAGTTTTTTGAGTAGGAAGTGGATTTCGGATATCTTGCTTTCAAATATTTACAGGAAGAAAAACATACTCTATTAAATCTTAATTTACATTTTTTTAAATTCGTGTTACTTAAATTTCAATTACATTTCACTGCATTCAGGTCAAAAATACTATAAGTACACAGGATACTCAAGTGAGCCACATGAGCTGTACTACCACGGCGCCAGTAGAGAACACTGGCGCCTGTAATCAAAATTAAAAAGCATGATGGCATAAATCCCAACCAATAGGAACACGATTTTCCATATGATTGACGATTAGAGTCATTTACTTACATACTGTGTTCGGAAGGTATAATTTGGCTGCGGCTTATGTAGCCAAACTTTAATTTTTGTGGATCACATTTTGAAGTGACTAAAACATACCTGTTAGAAATAAATATTATAGTTTCAATTTATAAGAAATACAACTGTATTGTATTTGTAGTGCTGCTCAGCATTCATTGTGTACAGAGAAAATCTTGGATATATAGCATTCAGAGAAAATCCTGGAGGCAAGGTATCAAGATTAAGCCCACAATGCATGGCATAAAATGAAGAATTCTGAATACATAGTATAAACATTCTGAATACATGGTATAGAGAGAAAATCTTGAACTCATGGTACAAAGAGAAAATCGTGAATGCATGGATTAAGGAGGAAATCTTTAATGCATGGTTTTTGCATTCATGACGTAGACCAGAGCTCAGGTTAAGAGCACCTGCTACCTTGCAGGTTGATACCTCTTTAGGTAAAGGCCAATATTCAAAATTATGACATTTCTCAAAAAGAATACCCGAAATCACTAACAGTTGATGGATTTATCCCCAGCAGATGAGTTTGGTTAAGACCCAATAGGTCTTAGTCAGCTATAAACTTCAAGCTTCAAAGAACTGGCTAGCCATAGATTCTACCATGTAAATGGACAGGCATTATTTAAAAAATAGCCGCTAGTCCCAGGCATACAGGAGTGTTAAGAATCTCCAGTTTATAAATATTAACAAGAATTGAAAACATGAAAACAGAACATAAGAACCATGACTCAAATTGGAATGACTGAAGAGGAAGAAAATAAATACAAAGGATATGAGCTGCTCTTCTCTGCTGTTTGTATGTCACCGTGAAAAGAATATGAATAAGTGAAGCTGGAAGGCAGTAATGTGCGTATGTATTTGGGAAGAACACATGAGCAGAAAAGGAGTAGGATGATCTTGACGTTACATGTAGAAAAGGCACTGACTGACTGGAGGGCATTAAGCTATAGATCACTGCTGCCATGATTTAAAATGAATTTGTGCAACTTGAATATTATAGTGCACTATGCACCAACTAGTGAACACTCCGAAGAAATAAAAGATGACTTTTGTACAGAAGTAGTACAGAATATGTCAGAAAGAGATATGAGAGATTTAAATGCAAAAGTTGGTGGGAACAATGAAGGTATGAGAGACGTAATGTATACAGTATAAAAAAGGCTGGGAGAGGTTGCAGTCTAAATGATACAATTCATTAGTTTTTGTGCTGTAAATTGGTAACTGGAGGTACTTTTTTCCAACATAAATACACTCGGACATTTCCAGATGACAGTTATAGTAACCAAATTGAACATAATCTATTACTCTACAAAGTAAAAACCACAGAAAAGTAAAGAGCTACAGAGGAGCAGATGTCAGCAGTGATCAACAACTTGCCATTGCCACACTGAAGATGACATAAAAGAACTCAACTAAAAAGTTGAGAAAGTATCTGGTTTGATAGTAATCATCTCCTTGAAGATGAACATAGAAAAACTTTCGTAATTGAATACAGTAACAGAATTGCAGCTTTCGAAACCGTATCTAAGGCGGAGCAGACAATGAATGAGAAAAATACTGGGATATGAGGTAATAAGACAGAAGCCTTGGAACTCAGATGGACGTGGAATGCAATAAAGAAAGGACAAAAGCAAAAGACACTTGTAGACTAGTTTCAGCGAATTAATGATGACCATAAAATAGAAAGAGTTAAGTACTCAAGTCTAGATACTGAAGCTGAATGAAAACCAATTACAGCCAAGAGAAAATATTTGGACAAAATCATGTATATACAGTATTCAGGGAGTGACGTTGGTGTTAGGGTAGTCCACAGACTTATCAATAAAATATCCAGGGGTGCAAAGAAAAGACGGAAAACGCTGGCAAAAGTGGAATCAGTAATGAAGAAACTTACGAGATGAAAAACACCAGGTTGTAATGAAATCAAAGCAGTGATATTTTAGCCAAAACCAAAATTTACCCTTATGCTATATATATACTCGTTTTTTTTTTTTTCATCTGTGGTGTTTGGGTATGGTAACACTGCATCCTTATTTCGAATATTAACGGTGTAAGTGACATACAGTAAATTATTAAAACACTTTTCAGTTGCAAATGTGTGCCCAGATATCCTTTTATTTACCTTAAACTTACACATAGCGTAACTATCTAAAGCCCGGGACGCAGTGTTACCATACTGTCGTGGTAATTGCTTCATAGCAAAGAATTATGAGTTAAAAGGAAAGGAAAACGCATCTTCAAGAAGTTCTGCTGCAAGGAGGCATTCGCGCAAGTGTTAGAGGTGCCTGTTCTCATGCTAGTTCTGGAATTGTCAGGCGTGTTGGGGAACGCAACAGGCGCCGAAGTGTCGTGAGAAACGCCGCGACTTCTGATGCAATACTTCGTCGAGAAACTTCTAAATCATTCCAGTAATCTCGGGAGTCTGTGACGTTCGCCGTAGGCCCCGCCCCCAATAATGCCACATAAATACGACGGATGAAGTAGGAGAAGGCAGATCAGCATCAGAGAGTCACAGATCTGATCAGTGAGAGCTCAGCAGCAGAGATCAGAGATCATCCGGGAGAGATAAGAGAAGAAGGAACCTATGAAGGATCAGAGAGAAAAAGTCACTCGTGAGTTTGATCGGATTCTGGTTGAGTCGTCGTCAGGAGTGGACAACCAAGTTATTTCCACGTTGAGCTAGACTTCAGAGAAGAAACATTCTGTGAGAGGTTTTGAGAAGTTCCTGCCCTTCGAGTATCAAGAATAGACATTATTTTCTGCAATACGGAGTCAAGAAGACATCTGCAATCGCAGTTCTCCTGTTGTGAAGCCATCATTTCGAGTCGCAAAACTGGCCAGCAAGGACTTTCACTACCCCACCGTTTCCCCAGTTCATGCAGTGTAAGATTTTACTTTTTTTATGTAAATAGGAGATACCATTCTGCATTTATCTTTGTTAGTAAGTTTGTAAATAAACCTTTGTTGTGGTAGTGTTTCTTTCTATATTCGTATCACCAGTTTCAGCTGTTGGTGTTGAATTCTTTTTGTTTATCATAATATCGAACATGGAGCGGACCTCTCTCTCGGCCCGTAACATTTTGTGGCGACCTTGCTTAGAATATATTCAGCACTTTAACAGTTTGAAACAGGGAGAATATAGAAAGAGCCAGAATGAGTGAGATGGTGAAAGAGTTTATTGAGTCAGGTAAGCTCCTAGGTCTAGAGGGGAATGATCTCCGTGAGTATGTTGAAAAGAAAGAAAGAGAAAAGTATGAGAGAGATGAAAGAGCGGCTGAGAGAGAGGAAAGAGCAGCTGAGAGAGAGGAAAGAGCAGCTGAGAGAGAAGTGCAGCAAGCGAGAGAAGCAATGAAAATGCAGCAAGAGAGAGGAATGTTGGTAATGCAGCAGGAAGAAAGAGAAAGAACGTATGTATGCGCAGGAAGAAAGAGAAAGAACGTATGCACGAGTTGGAAATTGCTCGGTTAAGGCAAAGCACTCTTAACAGTCAGTCAGGCCAGAACGAAAACGAAACTGATAGGTTAGGTATGAGTGCAGTGCTGAAATTAGTACCAAAGTTTGATGAGGAAGATGTAACGAAATATTTCATGTGTTTTGAGAAGTTAATGGAAAGAGTAGGTTCTCCTAAAGGACACTTACTGTGTATAGTTGCATGTCTAAGGAGGAATGTGATGATTATGATATTGTGAAAGAAACTGTTCTTAGTGCGTACAGGTTAGTACCGGAGGCGTACCATAAGAAATTTAGAAATTTGAGAAAGGATGAAAATATTACGTATGTGGAATACGGTAAGAAGTTAGAAAGGCTGTTTTTTGACAAATATAGTCTAACTCATAATTTGAGTGTTAGTAAGAAACGAAATGATCCTTCGTCTGGTAGAGTACAAAACAGTAAAGGTTTCAGTTCTAGTAATAGCAATGCGAGTAAAAGTGACTATTCCTGTTATACATGCGGAAAACCGGGTCATACGTCTAAGGTTTGTAAGAGTAAAGTGGCATCTAGTGGCTCAGAATTAACTTGTTTCCGACGTAATGGGAAAGGACATTTAGCTAGAAATTGTGCGGTAGAAAGGAAGGACATTAAGAAACCAGTGTCTCTAGTTAACCTTTCGTCAAGTAGGAATGATGTGATGAGGGGAACTAGAAAATATTTTGGTGAATTTCTGTCAGAAGGTGTAGTGTCCTCTCTTGGAGGAGTATTTTCGAGAGAAGTGGTCTTGCTTCGAGACACAGGAGCTGCTGTCTCACTGATTAGGAGAGAGAGTGTGCCAGACAGGGCAGAAATCAATATGGAAGAAAAAGTCATGTTAGGTGGATTTCCTAACACTTGTGTTTTTTGTCCTTTGTTGAAGTTGAATTTAGAAAGTCAGGTAGTGTCAGGAGAAGTGAAACTTGCAGTTGTTGACAGTTTGCCCATTGATGGCGTTGACATTATTGTCGGTAATGACTTAGCTTTATCCAAAAATGTGAATCCGGTTGTGAGGGATATTCCAGTGCCTGAAATGGTAGTAACTAGGTCGGGTTTGGATACAGACATAGACTACGGTCATAATTTGTTCGTGGATTCGAACAAGTGTGAGTTCGTGGATTCGAACGAGTGTGAGTTCGTGGATTCGAACGAGAGTGAGTTCGTGGATTCAAACAAGAGTGAGTTCGTGGATTCGAACATGAGTGAGTTCGTGAATTCGAACGAGTGTGGTAAAGGTGGCGAGGTTGATCTTAGCACGAGAGTAGCTGAGAAACCTAACTCTATCGTTGACAGTGATAGCCAAGGGGAAGGCGTAACTGTCAAAAGTAACGTACCAGTATCTAGTACTAGTTATGGTGATGAATTAGGCCCTAACGTTTTGGATAAGGATGAGCTAGTCAATTTTCAGAGAGGATGAAACACTAACCCGAATTTTTTAATGTGAGCTGGATGATGATCTCGATGATGTGTGTAAGGAAACTTTTTGTTTAATGGACGAAGTTTTGTGTCGTTATGTTCGTCCTAAGTCAGGTAGTAAAGGGAAAATCACCGAACAATTAGTGGTTCCTAGGAAGCTTCGTGAGCTAGTTTTGAAGTTAGCACATGATGAGCAAGGACATTTAGGAGTAAATAAAACTTTCAAGTGTATTAGTAGGGCGTACTTTTGGCCTAAGATGAAAAGTGACGCAAAGAGATATGTTCTAAGCTGTCATGAATGCCAAATTGCCGGGAAACCGAATCAAGTAATTACGAGTTCAGTTGTGTAATATTCCTTCAGTAGGCGAATCTTTTGAGAATGTATTTATCAATATGGTCGGCCCTTTGTCTGTAAGTAAGGGTAGAGAAGATTACACAACTAATCTAGAGTATTATAAAAACAATTTAAGAGATATTTGGCAACTAGCGAAGGAGAACGGGAGTCAAGAGGAAACTAAAGAGAAACATGATCTTAGAGCAGGAAAGAGAAGTTTGTGTGTAAGAGATAAAGTTTTAGTACTAGTCCAGAAAGAAGGTTCCGCTTTACCTTATAAGTTCGAAGGTCCTTTTTCAGTGTTAGAGGAGAGGGGAAATATACATTATAGAATTGATATGGGTAAGAGTAGGGCAAAGTCAATGAATGTAAACTTGCTTCAGAATTATAAAGAACGGCCCGAGCCGTGGCCTCCGCCCATGTAACAGTGTTACTGAGAGAAATTAGTTTTGAGAAAAATGCAAGAGGTGTTTTAGTATTTCAAAGTTTTAAGCAGAGTTCAGAGAATGGAAAAAGTAAGAGGAAAGGATAATGTGATAGCTAATAGCCTCTATAGAGTTTTCAGAATGAGTAGCCTAATGGGCATTTTCTATTTTGGCACGAGTGGTTGAGTGAATGGAGAAGTATTAAAGCTTTATGCAGAATTGTTCCCCTGCTGTTTAATTCTTGTTTCTATTTAGAAAAAAATAAAATAAGTTGATTTCATTTTGTTTTCTTTTTTGGGGGGACGTGTCATGGTAATTGCTTCATAGCAAAGAATTAAGAGTTAAAAGGAAAGGAAAATGCATCTTCAAGAAGTTCTGCAGTGAGGAGGCATTCTTGCATGTGTTGGAGGTGCCTGTTCTCATAATGGTTCTGGAATCGTCAGGCGTGTTGGGGAACGCAACAGGCGCCGAAGTGTCGTGAGAAACGCTGCGACTTCTGATGCAATGCTTCGTCGAGAAACTTCTAAATCATTCCGGTAATCTTGGGAGTCTGTGACGTTCGCCGTAGGCCCCGCCCCCAGAATGCCATATAAATACGACAGACGAAGTAGGAGAAGGCAAATCATCATCAGAGAGAGTCACAGATCTGATCAGTGAGAGCTCAGCAGCAGAGATCAGAGTTCATCCGGGAGAGATAAGAGAAGAAGGAACCTATGAAGGATCAGAGAGAAAAAGTCGCTCGTAAGTTTGATCGGATTCTGGTCGAGTCGTTGTCAGGAGTGGACGACCGAGTTATTTCCACGTTGAGCAAGATTTCAGAGAAGAAACGTTCTGCGAGAGGTTTTGAGAAGTTCCTGCCCTTCGAGTATCAAGAATAGACATTATTTTCTGCAATACGGAGTCAAGAAGACATCTGCAACCGCAGTTCTCCTGTTGTGAAGCCATTGCTTCGAGTCGCAAAACTGGCCAGTAAGGACTTTCACTACCCCACCATTTCCCCAGTTCATGCAGTGTAAGATTTTACTTTTTTTATGTAAATAGGAGATACCATTCTGCATTTATCTTTGTTAGTAAGCTTGTAAATAAACCTTTGTTGTGTTAGTGTTTCTTTCTATATTCGTATCCCCAGTTTCAGCTGTTGGTGTTGAATTCTTTTTGTTTATCAAAATATCGAACTTGGAGCGGACCTCTTTCTCGGTCCTTAACACATACACAAACACCACAAGCGGGACGACACATGAAAATAAAAACAGAGTATAGTTCGACTTATGCAGAATATGGAATGTGGAATCAAATCCTGATGACTTTGAACTGGAAGTCATAGCGAAGATACTAAAGAAAGGTGACCTTTCTGTATATGGTGACTATTGAGGACTTGCATTTGCATCAGCTTTAATGGAAATGTAAGCTATGATTGTTCTCAACAGGCTGGAGAAGGGAACTGATAAAAGTTTAAAGATAAACTACTGGTTATTGAATCCGAGAATGCGTGACAGCGTCCACAGAAAATTTTATGTCAAGTGTTGGAACTAAAACAGACTGAAAATGCCGACGAAAGTAAGTGTACTAAGTCTAGTAGAATCAGTATTACTATTCGGGCATAAATCAGGATATGACAATGAAACTATATATAGAAGATTTTATTCATTTGAGTATAATGCTTTTAGAAGAATATTAGAAGTAAGATGGCACGACAGAGTTAGACGTTATACCAGTACGAAAACTGGGAAGTTCCATTATGTAGACAAAATAATGATGAAAGGGAGACGGAGATGACTTAGACATATCCGTCGCACAAACCCTGGGAGATTGGTAGTACCAAGATGGAATAACATAAGGTGTGTTCACCGAGGGATCCGATCGCTAAGTTCCCTCTCTCAGTGACGTCACTGGAGCACATCGACTGGGCGATGCACTTGTCACTCCGTAAGTTGCATTGTTGCAGTTCACGATTATGGGTGTGTATTCCCTATTTGGGTGCACTAATAGTTCCAGACAGTATGGGATTTGTTTTCACAGGTTCCCTAAAGACCCCGAGGAGTCCAAAGTATGGATTAATGCATGTAAAAGAAGTGATAACATTAATGTTAAGGATGCCAGGATTTGTTCTGTCCATTTCCAGACAGAAGAATACGAATGAAATCTTCAATATGAACTGCTAACACAACTTTACCAGAGAAGTTATCACAGATTAAAGAAAACCACAGTTCTCTCTAAATTTACCTGTTAAGGACGTAAAGTCAGGTGTGGTTTAACAATTTGTTTACAATCTCATTAGTGCAATTTTTAGTGACATATCTTCGGTTGATAAGTAGCATGGACTAAATTCTTGAAATGAAGTACTAAATTAGATTAGGCCTAGCCTATGCAATGAAGGAAGAAATTATGTTATTAAGGCTATCCAATTTTTTTTCGTTTATACTTTCATTTTATGAATGTAAAGTTGATCGAACAGGTGATTAGACCTATGCGTAATGACGTACTTCTGAGTACGTCTTCCTGTGCAGACAATATAATTAGGCCTAGACCTTTTATTTCTTAAGAACCCCACTAAAGGATATCATGGGGTCAGAGTATAGACTGAGTTCAAGTGTAGACTGAGGAATTTCTTGTCAGGTAAGAACAACATTTTAAGCAATCACAGTCATAATGTCGCTCCCAATGATGATGATAACATGCCATTTATGAGCAATACTAGTGTTATGGAACCAGGTAAGTCTTGGGTTTCCAAAACCCCTGAAGAGAGTGACTCCAGTCATGTTGACTTAGACTCTGAATTATGTATCTCTACTCATCTCTTGATGAGAATTCCTCAGGAAGGTTTACCTAATGAGCTGGAGGAAGAGGATTTTGTAGATCTTGGAGTAGAGTCTGAAAATGGTATAGAAATTGAAGCCTTAAATTATCTGAGATGTTATATAGCTCATAAGTACAGAAATAAATATCCTTCCTTAGGATTCCCAGAAATTGAAGGCCTAAACAACGACTGGATCTCCAAAGTGAGGAGGAAAGTGCTGTTTAGGCCCAGTTCTCAATTTGTCAGTAATTGAAAGGAAATGGAATAACTCTTTAAATCTTTTCATGGGGAAAGTTGAAACCAGGCGTTGATGGGATTACGAAATTAGTTAATATTTTCAGGGAATAGAATTTCTTAAAAAAGGTGTAAACAAAATGAAAAAAATTCTTCAGTAATTTTTGGTAAATAAAAGCGTATAATTTTTGGTAAATAAAAGAACAATACGCTAAGTCAATAAAATTCTGGAAAGTTTTTTGTTTTTTTTCATATTCATTCACCCTCGTTACTTTAGTTATTTGTATTCCAACAAGATTATATTCTGTATGGTAAGGTCTTAGGTATCTTGATATAACTGTGTTTTAAGTGATAGAGAGAGAAAAAGTATTTTCCTGTTTGGAAATTGTGAACACCAGCATAGCAACAAATTACTGTCAAAACATACGTAATCATTAAGTGCACTGCCCAGTCGACGCGCACCTGTGACGTCACAGTGCGGGAACCGAGCGACCGACGATCTCGCCTTATGTTATTCCATCTTGGGTAGTACTACAAGGTGTCAAATGATCACACTCGGTGATTGAACGAGCTGGAAGACTTGGACCTGCCAGATGAGAACTATGAGAAGTGAGGCTGGAGATGTGTAAAGATTTGTGGTTGATAAAGCACAGGAAAGACATGAGTGGAAGAGGTTCACGGAAGCCCTCTACGTCACTTGGCGTTGGAGGCGATGATGATTCAGAAATAAGTTTTCAAGTAATTCTTTTAATTATTGTAGATAATATTTATGACCTATGGAAGGCTCATTTCTCCTCCTTTATATTATTCTTTATGTATGCTTATGCGCAAGAGTATATATTATATTTAGCCTTATAAGTTATTTGTTAACATGATTCATAACATATAATGTTTTTTACTCGATTGATTTTTGACACAGGCTCGTGAACAGCAACGCCGTCCTTTGCCTGACGCTCTGCACTTTTGTGTGGGGATTCTTCGCGTGATTTGGCGTTGGGGTCCTTGAGCCACACGAGTTCTCGGAGCAACTTGTTCATTTATGACGAAATGAAAAAGCGGAGTTGCCTTCTGGGTTGTGTGTTAAGGTACAATGTTGATATCATATCCTCCTATTAATGGTAAATTTTTTTTAGTATATCTTATACTGTAATGAATTATCAAATGTAAGGTTAAATGTTGTTTTGTTTAAGATAGATACTATATGAGATGCATTAGTACATTTAGTGATAGTAGGCTGTTTTAAGGTTACCAAGAAATAGTGTAAGAACTTTGAGTTTTATATTTTTAATATAAATTTTTCGGAATCCTTCATGAAATGTCAAGGAAATATTCGCTGAATGGATAATAAGATGTATAACTGTGTATCAATAACATGTAGTTATCAGTGTGAAAGAATAGGTCTACGAGCAACGCGTGTGACGAACTTCAAGAAGAGTACAAATTTTTGGCATGCAAAAATTTGCTCTCTCGATTTATCTTGTCTTTCTCATATGCTTGCCATGAAACATGTTATTTTTGCAGCATTGAGAAGTCTTCGGGCTATTTTAGGAGTTTGAGTCACATGACTCAAACTCTTGAATAACACGAAGTTTCTGTCTAATTGTCATATTTCAATTTTGCCTTTTTTACCTAATGTAGTACCTCTTATGTTGATCTCTTTTTCAATAAACGTGATGATTCTCTTTTATTTCCATATATAAATCCCTCTCCATGTGATGCCTGATTTCTGATAAATCATCCAAGTCTGTTTCAATAACACCAGATTCTACTTCATTTAATTTCCCCAAATCTAAATGCATTCACAGTGTCTACTCTCTAGAGCGGTGCAAGTTTTTCAAGTGGGTGAGGTTGCTAGTCTAGCGCCTTTTCCTTGAAGTGTGTGTCCTCTTATGCTTGTTTACATATATATATATATATATATATATATATATATATATATATATATATATATATATATATATATATATATTCCCGGGCGTGGCCGTAGAGGAGATAAAATGGATGAATCTACGAGTGCCTTGTCAATAACACTGACTTGGAGTGCCCATGCTCCAGTGAGTATGTAGAAAGTAGGACTTTAGTGATTATACAGTTTCAACTACAGACTGGGATTCAAGGAAACTTAATTCGCCCATTTAGTTCATATAATTTACTAAAGGGGATCGGAAGATAAAATACAAGAACTAACTGTTACAAAAGACAATCTCAAGAGCTAAGTGCCACACTACTGCATATAAGTACATAAACCTCATTGGGTTAAATTCATCAGTAAAACAGAAATAGGATGCTTGCAGATATGTCAAGAGTGACACCATTGACCTACAAGTGACACACCATAGGAACTCAACATTGGAGCTGCAAATGAAAGGCGTGTTGTAACATGAATGGGATTAAGACCAAAACAAATGTGGAATACACTCAACAAAAGGGACTACTTAAACAAGTGAGTCAGTAAAATCAACACTGATATTTACTACTGAAATTTTATCAAGGATAAATTAACACTAGTATTCCAACACTACTGAAAACCAAAGATCAAAGTCACGAAATCTCTTAGGGAGACTGGCTGCAAGGGATATGGCTTTGGAGAACAGGTGGGATCTAAGCAAAAGAGATGATGGGGCCAAACTACAATTTTCAACCACTATACCTTTGCACATGGATGAGAGGCGTGTAGAATAGAGCCAATCTGCAGTTGCAGGGTACATCAATGGAAGTGGCCTTGCAATCAGTCCAAACAAAGAGGTGAGTAGTGGTATGCATCTGGACTTACAGGGTTATCGGGATGGATGTCCAGGGCTGTTGCAGCAGGAGCCCAATCTTCATAGGGACACCATTACAGGAGAGCATCTAGGGCAGCCTCTTGTCGTTGGCTATCAGCTAGCTCTCCCAACAACGACTGCAGCAATCAACAACTCACTTGTGTGGGCATTGTTGCTTCTATATACATACTTGAGATGACCAACGACTCTTGTTTTCAAGTAGATGGTTGGTCAATTGTTTCCTATTCCTTCGGGGATGCATATACTACCAGGTAGCTAGGAAGGAAAAACTAGACGGCCAACACCATCTTCATAGGAAGGATTTAACAATAGCAAAGTCATTTACACTTGAGAGGCAAGGGTCAAAAGGAGAGGGGACTCACGTGTGACTTGGGTCAGGTGGCAAGGATTCGAGTCCATGTGGGTAAGGAAAAGGTGTGAAGTACTCTAGTGATTTTGCAAATGACTTTGGAACCCTTCTCAAAAAGGTTAGGATTGGTACTTAATTGAGTTCATGGGGCAAATCCTCTAAAATTACTTTTGCAGGTTGATGTCTAAATTAATTTATTCCCAATGCTTGTTGGAAAATATGATGACCCCAAAGGGACTGGTTTTAAGAACAACATGGGACATGTTCTACGTACTTTCTTTAATTATTCTACTTTAGCTACATTTTTGTTTTAAGATTTAAGGATAAGCATCAGCAAATTCACAAAGTGATATTTGTAACAATATATATATTAATATATATATATATATATATATATATATATGTATATTTATATTTTATATATATGAAACATGTGTAAGTATTGACAATACATTCAAACCAATACAATTAATTATATTCATAGCATATATTTTTAGATATTTTTTATATGAAATTCTTTTTAAACATTCATTTTTAGTTTTCTATTTAAATCTATTAAGGTATCAGTACCCTAGATGGTGTGATGCCAGTTTTAATAGACATATTCTATCATTTAACATATATATATATACATAATATATATATATATATATATATATATATATATATGTATGTATATATATATATATATATATATATATATATATATATATATATATATATATATATATATGTATATATATAAAAATAATATATATGTATATATATATATATAATAATATATATATGGATATGATATATATATATATATATAAATATAAGTATATATATAGATAGATAGTAGATTGATAGATATATAAATGGATGTATGTATGTGTGTGTATGTTCCAGCATAAGCTGAAATACAATATGGAGGAGTTATGAAGTTCCATTTGACAACGTCTGTGTGTGTGAGAGAGAGAGAGAGAGAGAGGGTATAATTGCTGCATGGATAGTTAATGACTGAATTGGTTGTTGGTAGGTTCTGGGCTGTTTGCTGGTCCTGTTGATTGTTAGAGTTCTGTGTTTGAGTGTTTTTGAGTCAGTCTTAAGGGAGTCTTTGGTGAGAACTGGTGATGTTAGTAGTGTCGGACAGTTATTTGAAGGATTGGAAATTAGCTGTTTTTGTGTGTTGTTTTGTTGTTGTTAAGTTAGTGTTTTTTTTTTTTTTTTTTTTTGCTTAGAGTTGTTGTGCCTGTGCTGTTGTTTTGTTTGTGCAGTGGTCTTTTGTTGTGTTGTGTTTTGTTGTTATATATGATTTTTTGTGTTGTTGGTATTTCTGTGACCTCGACCAGTGGGACAGCAAAGGATAGCCCGGAGTATCTGGAGTGTTGGTAAGTACGTGTGTTTTGTGTTGCTTTTGTTTTTGTTTTGTTTTTGTATAGGTGTAGGTCAATTGTCCTGCGTGTATTTGTTGTGTAAAGAAGAAAGTGTGACTGAGGGTGGATTTTGGCAGGTGGATCGTTTAGGTTAATGGGGGGCGGGGGGGGGATTTTGCACTTTTTTTTTTCTAGCTTGTGATCCCGCCACATTATTTTTTGGCGCCCAAACAGGGACTGTTGGTGAGGCAGCTGCAGGGCAATTGGGGTATTGAGTTGTTTGATTGATGGAGAGAGTGAGGATGGAAGGGTTGAAGGAGATAGAGAGGCTGAAGGAGGAGCTGAGGTTGGGGAGGGAAGCTAAGGGAAGGCTGGAAGTGGAGAATGAGAGGTTGAGGGTAGAGTGTGAGGAGCAGAAGAGGGAGTTAGAGGAAATGAGAGGAATGTTAAGGAGTGCGAAAGTGGAAATGAAAGAAGAGGTGAAAGGAGCGGGAGAGAGAATGGTTGAGAAAATGGATGAAAAATTGTGGGTAATGATGAATGCAGTGCAAGAGATGATGCAGGAAATGATGAAGGGATTCGTGGGAGAGGGAGCTGTAGGAGGTAGGCCTACTGGGTCTTGTGACGGGCCAGGAGTGGTAAAGGAAGCAAAAGAGCGAATGGATGAGTGTACGAGTGAAGAAGGAGATTCGGTTGTGATAGATAAGGGAAAGAAGGGGAAGACAAGACACAGGATAAGGATAAACCTGAGGACAAGAATAAGAAAGTGGCTGAGGAAAAGAAGAAGACTAAGGGAAAGAAGGTTAGTAAGGGTGATGGACAGGATGAGACTAGGTCAGAATACATTGGAGAAAGGGCTGAGAGTGATTTGGATAGCGGTGAGTGGAAACAGGTAAGTAGAAAGAAGAAGGGGAAGAAGAGCGTAGTCAGGGGTATGGGCGTGAGTATGGAAGTGGATTCGCTGTAATCGGAAGAGGGAAAGATGGGTCAGAATGGAAGTAGCGAAAGTGAGAGTGAGAGTGAGCGGGAAGTACGAAAGGCTGTGTATATGAGAGAGGTACCCCGATGTGCACAATACGAGGAATATGGTAGTAGGGACATAAGGGACTTTTTTGAGGAATATGAGAGGTATTGTGAGGCAAAGTATGGGGATAACAAGAGAGTCTGGGAGAGAGAGTTAGGTAACTTTTTGACGGGATTTTTGTTGAATGTGTATAGGGTAATTATGAGTGTAGGGAATGTGCCGTATGAGAGTGTAAAAGCTAGGATTGTAGAACAGGCAAAGAGGATAAAGAGTAGCATTAGATATAGGAGGAAGCAACATTTTGAGGAGGCAAGAATGAATGTTGGTGAGTCGTTGTCGATGTATGTCTGTAGGTTAGAAACATTAGCTAGGAAAAAGTTTGGGGACGAAGGGATAAATGAGTGTAAGGAGTTAGTGCGAAAGTTGTTGGCGACTGTACCATAGAGTGTATATGGGTTTATAAATCTGAAACGTAAGGAGAAAATGCGATGGACGAATGAAAGGTTAACGTGGAACGACATTTTAGAAATAGTAGAGGATTACGAGTTAGATAGGTGTATGAAAGAGAGTAGAAGTGTTAGTGTTAGGACTGAAGTAGCTGAGGTTGTACCGGAGTTTAAAAGCTATAGGGAGGCAGTTTTGGGAGGGCCAAGGCGAATGGCAGAGCGAGTGGTAGATAGGAGTGTTAGGGCAAGTAATGTGAGTGTAGTTAGCCCTAAAAGAGATAGGAGTGCGAGTGTTGGAAGAGTAGGGTCAGTTAGTCGTGAGCGAGATCAGTGTTATAGATGTGGTAAGCCAGGATACAGGAAGAATGAATGTCGGGCGTTAGGAGCGTGCTTTGGGTGTGGGCAAACAGGGCATTTGGTGAGTGAGTGTAAGAAAGATAGGGATATTAAATGTTATAGGTGTGGACAGGTAGGGCATATAGCTAGTGGATGTCGGGATACCCGTATGAACATAGTTTGCAGCAACTGCGGGAAGAATGGGCATTATGCTAGGATGTGTAAAGAACAGCGTGGAAAATGTGTTGAATGTGGAATGGAAGGTCACGTGGCGAGTGTGTGTAGGCGAAAGAGGATGAGTCAAGCTGGGAATTCGGGAAACTAGGTGTTAAGGGGATTCAATTGGATGGGTCCTCTAGTATGCGACAGTATGTTTGGGAGAATGCGATGAGTGAGTGGTTGAGGGTGAATAAATGTGAGCCGAGTGTCAGTGAGCATATGGGTCTGGAAGATCGGCAGTTGGTGTTGGTTGAGTATGGAAGGAAGCGGAAAAAGGTAAGGAAAGGGAATGTAAGGGAGAAACGTGAGCTGCATGATAGAGGGGTTAGCGTTAGGGTAAAAATGGTGGATAAGGCTACACAGTGTAATACAGATGACTTTGGGTGGAGTAATGATACATATAGCGTGTGTGGGTTTGAATTGTCAGGGTTTAGTGAAGTTTCACCAGGAAGGGAATCGGGTAGTAAGGATGTAGTTGGCAGTATGAATGAGTCTCTTCGGGAGTTTGACAGGAGTGTAAATGAGGTAAGTGATTTGGTGGCAGAGTTACGAGAGATGTTCGGACAAGAGTTAGAGGGGGTAGATGAGATAGTATATGGGATTTGGGGGGATGGTAGTAAGGAAGATAATAATGATAGTCTGACTGGAAGTGATCTGGGAGAAGTTGATGGCGGTGTAACTGAGAGTGTGTATGAGGGCCCTCAAGATCCAGGGGACCTGCATCTGAGCATACGTGGGTGTTGCGGAAGGCTATTTAGTGTGGGTGTTGTGAGTGAAAGGAGACGTTGTCAAATGTAACAGGGGAGGAAATATGGAGGAGTTATGAAGTTCCATTTGACAACGTCTGTGTGTGTGAGAGAGAGAGAGAGGGTGTAATTGCTGTATGGATACTTAATGACTGAATTGGTTGTTGGTAGGTTCTGGGCTGTTTGCTGGTCCTGTTGATTGTTAGAGTTCTGTGTTTTGAGTGTTTTTGAGTCAGTCTTAAGGGAGTCTTTGGTGAGAACTGGTGATGTTAGTAGTGTCGGACAGTTATTTGAAGGATTGGAAATTAGCTGTTTTTGTGTGTTGTTTTGTTGTTGTTAAGTTGGTGTTTTTTTTTTTTTTTTTTTTTGCTTAGAGCTGTTGTGCCTGTGCTGTTGTTTTGTTTGTGCAGTGGTCTTTTGTTGTGTTATGTTTTGTTGTTATATGTGATTTTTTGTGTTGTTGGTATTTCTGTGACCTCGACCAGTGGGACAGCAAAGGATAGCCCGGAGTATCTGGAGTGTTGGTAAGTACGTGTGTTTTGTGTTGCTTTTGTTTTTGTTTTGTTTTTGTATAGGTGTAGGTCAATTGTCCTGCATGTATTTGTTGTGTAAAGAAGAAAGTGTGACTGAGGGTGGATTTTGGCAGGTGGATCGTTTAGGTTAATGTGGGGGGGGTGGGGGATTTTGCACTTTTTTTTTCTAGCTTGTGATCCCGCCACAACAATAAGCAATTTCAACCAAACTTGGTAAACATATGTCTTACTATCTGGAAGAGAATACTGTGGGGGTAAAACATCACTGGCACCAAAGGGTGGGTGAGGGAAGGGGGTGAAATGTAAAAATAACCACAAACAACAGATGTTAATGTATAACCCATAGTTTTTGAGGTCGCTGAGACGACTAGTGACACACCAAATGCCTTGTACCGAGACCAATATAGTTAATTATTTCAACTTAAAAGACTAATAAGCTTAACAATTTAATAGTTGAAAGAAAACTTTAACTACTTATATGATTTATATGTTTAATTATGAAAGTTTATGGTAAAGGACAGAAAACTATGACTTTTATGAAGGAGGAATTAGTGTAAAAAGTAAACATTTTAAAACTAAGTTGTGTGTAACTGAACTTATATATGCCATTTATAGCCCATTGTTTAAATGAGTATTAGAAATAAATATTGGTTATTCGTGTCACTCAGGAAAAAATTAAAGTATTGCGTTACTATTGAAATGCTTCACTGAAGATCCCATTGGCTCAGTTACTGGGCAGTAAATAATCGCTAATATTCTAATCCGTGAGAACACGAGCAAATGGTACCATTACAAATCTTGGGGAAATGTAAACGTTTTGGTGGATTAAGGAAGAAAAATTGAAGGTAAATCTCCAAATCCCCGGTAATAGAGTCAAACTGAAGGCTGTTTCCTGACGCCATACGAAGCCAGTCTTCTTATCAAACCAGTTTAACTGAACCTGGCATATCTGATCTGGGGACTAAGCAAAGGCCTTCCCTACAGGGAACACTCACTGAATTGATGAACTTGAGCTAACAATTTAACTGCAAAGCAAGTGTTCGAGGTGTTTTTAAATCTTGAACCCAGTGCACCTCATGTGATGCACTGTAGGCATGTTCTATGGAGCATCCCATTGCGCCTAGCTGCAACCCCTTTCATTCATTTTACTTTACCTCCATTTATATTCTCTTTCTGATATCTTACTTTTCACCCTCTCCAAACAAGGGATTAACTAATCTTCAACATCCCTAAACCCTACAACTGCACCTGTCCTATACGTGTGTATGTATATATATATATATATATATATATATATATATATATATATATATATATATATATATATATATATATATATATATATATGTATTATATATTCTGAACTGCTCGTTCACTCCTAGATAATGTAGTTAACACTGAAAAATTTGGCCTTGACTGGGGGACAAAAGATCAGAACCAAAAGAAAAAAAAACTACTATGGCATAAGACCGTTATTACTGAGGAAGGAGGAATTTACATAAAAGCTGGACTTAAGTTTTAAATGCACTGTATTTACATTAATTTACAGAGGTCCAGGATATTAATAAGTGGTTCGATTGGTTGATCCACTGGAAACACATGGCTGAAGCAACCAGCCACTGCGTTCAGAAATTTGCTCAAACAGATTGAAACTGCAAGGCTTGCTCCAAGGGTTTCCAATTTCTACCACAATCAGGCACGGTGTTTGTCTGCAAATAGATAGGACACTGGCATAAGGTGGGGGCCACACAAGGGCGAACTTTACATACTACTTTCTTTCAGTCAGAGTTTACAGTCCACTCATGGGGAAATGAAATGACTGGGAATTTACACAAAGAGAACTATTTCGTTGCTTAACTTTACTAGGGGGGATGTTCACTAGTATCACAAAGGGAGAAATCACAGAATGGAACCCAGATGGGGGGAATGAGAAACTAAACAAAGGAGGGGCCGTCGCCTTGGACAAAAGGAAATGAAATACAGACAAAGGTATAACAATTCCCTGGCTGAACTGGAATTACTCTCACAGTACCTAGCATTTATTTCAAAAGAATGGAATATGTTAATAACATACGTCCTAACATGAAGTTTAATTTAGAACAAGAAAAGGATAACACTCTTGCATTTTCAGATGTTAAGGTTATTAGACATAACTGCAGTTTTAGTACTTCTGTTTTCAGAAAAAATACCTTTACAGGTTTAGGCAACAACTTTTTTAGTTCATGTTTCCATTCTTTTGAAATAAATGCAATCACCATTGTTGTTTTTAGAGCACTTAGATATACCTCGGATTGGGCCTCTTTTCATATTGAAATTGAATTTTTACTTGAGTATTTCACAAAAAACTCATTCCCAAGAAATTTAGTTTTAGTATTATCAACAAAATGTTAGCAAGGTTCGTTTCCAAACCTACATTGAACTTTAATGTTCCAAAATTAACGTTGTATGCACCAATTCCCTGTATTCACTCCGACAATTTACATTCCAAGGTTAATCCAATTATTGAAAACGAACTAGGATTTTTGAAATTAAACCTCATTCCTATGAACTGTTAAGAAAATTGAAGGTTTCTTCAGTTATAAGGACAAGCTTCAAGAATTCATGAGATCCAATATAATATATAAATTTTAATGGCCAAGATGCCTTGGTAATTACGTTGGATCCTCTCGAAGGCTGTTGCAGGTTCGTTATTATAGCCATCTAGGTCTAGTTATAGGACAGGGTCAAGAATATCCAATCCCGAATTTTCTAATATAAGAACTCATGCATCCAAATGCAAAATTACTGTGGAAAAAAGGCATTTTTTCAATAATAGGCACTACTAAACAAACAGGCTACTTAACGACCCTTGAGTCTTTATTTATCAAGCACCTCTCTCTAGGCTTAAACTCTAATGTTTCTTCGTCTCCTCCTCCCTCTCTAGCCTAAGTGTTTTCTAGGCATGTACGAACTGTTGTAGTCACTTGTCTCTTTACCTTTCTTTGAATAGGTAGCCTTTCTCACTTATTCATGATTTGTTTTTATTTTAAAGTTTTAAATTATTTTTTGCTATTTTTGGGGGGGGTTAATAATTTGTGTTTTTAACTTGTAATTTATTTTGTAAAAACTTTTTTTGAATTATTGCAGACTGATGATGTGTTGAAGCAACATGAAACGTTATCACATAAATAAGGCATGGTTCTTAGACTGCTGTCTTCCTGAGACTCCTGAATGTTTTATCAACGATTTTTCTGATGTATTCTATATTTTGTATCTTATATATATATATATATCTATATATTATTATATATATACTATCTGATATATAGATATATATATATATATATATATATATATATATAGTATATATCTATATATATATATATATATATAGTATTATATATATATATCGATATATATATATATACTAGATATATATATATAAATATATAGATATATATCTATATTTATCCATAATAGATATATATCAATATATATATATATATATATAATATATATATATGTATATAATATATCTATATATCAATTATATCTATATATACTCTTACGCTATATATAATATATATCATCTTCTATATATATATTTATATGTATATATATAATAGATATATAATATATATATGATAGATCTATATGAATATATATATATATCTATTATATATATCATCTCTCGATCTATCTATATATATATATATAATATAATATATATCTATATATATTATATATCTATATATATATATATATATATATATATATATAATATATATATACTCTCTACTTATATATATATATATATATTATATCATATATTATATAATATATATATATATATTTGATATATATACGATATATTATATATATATATATATCATTTATAGCACGTATCTATATATATATATTTATATATCTATATATATAGTATATATTGATATCTATATATATACATATATATTTATATAGAAAATATATATCTATATGATATATATATACGATCTATATGAGATATCATATATATATATATATATATAATATCATATAGAACCTTTGACGTTTCGTATCAGCTTGATACCTTTTCCAGGCTGAAGCAATTCACATCAATTGCGTATAAGTAAAAAGATACACACAATGTTTACTAACACCATAATTAAAAACCTTTTTAATAAATTACGAATAAAAACAGAAACACAGAATAACAGTGAAAGGGCTAGGAGCGAATACAGAGAAAAAATTCATTGAAAAATAATAACAATAATAATAATAACAGAAAGAAATATATAATAATAATAGAACGAACAAGACACCTACCCTCAGTAAGGAGAACTAACACGAAGAATTGTTATGGAGGGGAGTGTAAACAAAGCAACAAGTAATTAATTAGGCAATAAACAGTTGGGTGGAAGATGACTGGTGGTTAAGAGAAGATACAGTTAGCTTAATCATTATTGATTCAAGGGTGGTTAGTTCATTTATATGTCGGGTTCTTCCTACAATATTAAAATGACTGGCATCTATGTGTGTTTTGCAACTTTTACTGTGATTTCTTATGTTAGATTGTTCTGGATTTGATAGTCGACAACCCGTTCTATAACTAATTCCTTGATGGGAGGAAATTCGAACTTTTAGCAGCCCCCCGGTGCAACCGATGTAAGTGCCGAGATCACATCTGGGACAATTATACTTATAAATGGCACCGGAGGCAAACAGTGGGCTGATCTTATTCTTAACTTGGAAGAGTGAGCCGATAGTTCGGGGGTGTATGGGAATTAGTTTTAAATTAAGGGCAAGCAATTGCTCATTGAATAGGTTGATCCATTTTTCCTAAATTTATTATGTAAAATGGGAAATCTAGCAAACATACGGAGCTTGGGGACACTATGGACTATTAGGGGTGGATTGAATTTCCGGTTAAGTAGCTTATTAAGGAATCTATGAAGAATTGCTGGAGGGAAATAATTATGCTTAAAGTAATCAGCAAGGAAAGTCACTTCAGTATGAAAGGTAGACCAGCTTGATGTCAGATTAATGGCTCTATGGAGGAGAGTGGACAGGGAATTCATTTTAAAGTTAAAAAAAACATGAGCTATAAAACTTGGTCCTAAGGCCAGTAAAGGTGCTCTTTCTATAAACACCAGTATGAAAGCCAAACTCGCCCTTGGATATCCTCACACCAAGGAACGGAAGTGAATTTTGTGTTTTTGTTTCAACCGTAAATCTAATGTTATGATGTTGGTTATTTAAATACTCAAGAAAGGTATCAGCATGGTAATTACATCTGAACAAGGCGAAAGTGTCATCTATGTAGCGTCTATAAAGAGTGGGCGGAAATTAGGGGGGCATACATCTAGAGCTCGCTCCTCCAGGGAGCACAAAAATATGTTAGCAAAAGTAGGACCCAGAGGGCTTCCCATGGTCATCCCCTCAGTCCGCTTAAAAACCGTATTATTAAAAACAAAGGGCGTGTCCTACACGGCTAATTCTAAAAGCAACTTGAATTGAGTTATATTAAAATTGTTGAACAAGCAATCGTCAGTGGGAAATAGCCTGTCTAAAATGATGTTGATAGTCTCGACAACGGGAACATTTGTAAATAGAGACTCCACGTCAAAGCTCGCCATGTACAGATCTGAGTCCTGCGTGATAATGTCATCTTTAAAGGAGGCCGAGTTTATTAATGTATATTTGTTGTGAGTCAGTGGTTGGAGTAAAGGGACAAGAAATTTGGCGAGTTTATAGCTAGCAGTGTTAATGGAAGAAAGGATTGGTCTCAAAGGAATTCCTTCTTTTGGTATCTTTGGCAGTCCGTACATAATTCCATATGTAGATCCTGTTACAAAAAGGTCCTGATACGTATCTTCATCTATTGCTTTGCTTTGTTTTAGTGTTCTAAGAAATCTGTTGATTTTATCTTCGGTTTTAGTAATATTGTAAAGGTCTGGGTCACCAACTTTGGTAAATTTTGAAGTCGTTTAAAATGTCATTTATTTTTTGTATGTAGTCATGTCTGTCAAGGATAACTGTACGAGTCTGGACGAGTAATTATTACATTTTTATCTTTGGCTAGGTTTTTCAAAATGTCATAATCATTCTTGGTAAAAAAAAAAGGAGCCCATTTAGTTTTACGATTATTAAAAGAGCTGTGGGCGAGAGCTGAGAATTGTAATCTTGAAAACTCTGTTTTTGCAAAAGGAAAGTTTAATTATTCTCTGAAAAAGTATCTCGAGAGGCAAAAAGAATTGCTGGTAATTTGGGCGATAGTTGGGGAGGCAAAAGTCTAACCCTAAGGACAGTAGGAATTCCTCTCTCTTCGAAAGTATTCGTTTGGAAAAATTGAACACAGAATGAATTTTATTATTAAATAAAGGAACGGTAATGCCTAAATTTCGAAGTTTTGTGAAATGTCTATCTTCAACGGTCCGAACAATGGGAGGAAATAGCCTTATTAAATAAATGGTTAAAAATGATAGAGTCCAATAACGTCAGCGAATTGAGTATATACATCAGTCCTGAATCTCGTCATTTGGTCGTGTGCGCGATGAAGTTCCTTGGTCTTTGAATGTATTTCTAGCTCAAGGAGGTTCCTAGTAGCATCAGTGTAAAACTCAGAGCTGTACAGGGAGGCTTTGTAAACTTTGAAATTTATAAACTTAGAAACTATATTATTGAATTGACAATATCGCAAAAAGTTGAGGTTGAGGTTAATTTTGTTGTACTTCTTGGTGTGTTTCTCCAAGGAACGGCAGATTGCTAAAAGCTGTGGATCGTATCTCGTTCGTATTAGCGAGTGGAAATCCTCCACTCCTCGGGAACGAAGGCGGAGGAGAAACAGGGCGGCAAAGAGGAAGCTTCCGAAAGTCATGGTGCCAGCGAATCGTAGTCCAGCATATATATATATATATATATATATATATATATATATATATATATATATATTATATATATATATATATATATATATTACGAGGGGTTCGGCTTACGACGTTCCGAGGTTAAGGCGCTTTTCAATCAGAAATTATTTCCAGGGTTACGACACATGTTCCAGGGTTATGACGCCTCCAACGCTCATCTGGCACA
>NC_061107.1:53344417-53354417 GCF_015104395.2 Macrobrachium nipponense | reverse complement strand
GTGTGTACATGAGAGCCTCTTTCCTACATAATAGCAATGTAACTGAACCATAGAGACTCTTACAGGGAGAGAAATAGCCGGGATGGCTCTGCCAACATTTTTTCTGTTTTGTGAAAGTGCTTGGAGATTCTAGCTGTAATGGGTGATTGTATTTATATCTACTTTAGCCAAAGGTGTGGCTTGACTGTATTTTTGATATTTTGTAAAGATGTTCTATTTCATTTAATCTTTTGACTTTGTATTTACAATTGTGTATGCTTATCATTGTTCTCCTGTTCTTCTAACAGGCGGTTCTAGCAGAGGGAACTATTCTGGTAGGGGGAACTATATTCTGGAGAAGAGTAGGATCATTCATTTGGATAAATGGTGTTAACTAATTACTGTATAGACTGTTAATTACCGAGGGTTATCTGAGTCATTTGAACTTTGAGTTATCATTCCATTTAATCATCCAGTTAAGAACCTGAGTTATTCAGTTAATACTTTGCTTTTGAATAAATGCATATTTTTGTAAGTTCCATCTCTGATTTGATGACCTAATGAAATGGAGGGGAGGTATGACGAGAGAGAGAGAGATAGAGAGAGAGAAAGTGTTACCAAAACCCAGTGCCTGCCGCTTTGGCCTTCACTACCAAAATGAATAACGGAGATGGCGTCCGTGTATTATATATATATATATATATATATATATATATATATATATATATATATAGATAGATAGATAGATAGATAGATAGAATGGATAGATATAGATATAATTATATCCATATAGATATTAATTATATATAATATACATGTATAAAGGAATCACGAAAGTTTGGATTGTGATAAATGCATAAATAAAGGTATAAGCCACGGAGGAAAGTGAAACACTGGGGTAGCTACAAGACCTTTCAACTCACATCCTTTACTTAGCAGACCAACTGCTAAGAAAAGGACGTGAGTCGAAAGATCTCCCAGCTACTCCAGTGTTTCACTTTCCTTCGTGGTTTATACCTTTATTTGTGTACATATACATAGATATATATATATATATATATATATATATATATATATATATATATATAGATGACTGGTAAAAATGTTCTGTTACAACAGAATTCCATCTAATAAAAGGAGCCCATAAAACACCAAAATATAGAGAGAAAATACTATATTTCAGAGACTGCTGTCTCCCTCTTCAGGGGAGACAGCAGTCTCTGAAATATAGTTTTTAATAATATATATTATATATATATATATATATATATATATATATATATATATATATATATATATATATATGTGTGTGTGTGTGTGTGTGTGTATATATATCTTATCTTAAATGGGCATGGTAGTGAATTGTTAATCTCAGCTCTTTCCGGTTAGAGACAGGTAGCTTAGAGACAAGCACTGGATTCATCGAAATATGCTGAAATGAAAAACAGCCGGGAAAGATGACCAATGCAATTTGAGGTCGGTGACGCCTCGGAAATCACACGCCTTGGACATGCGGCACCCGTGTTTGCTGGGTGTCACGCAGGGCATGTCTGCATGTGTGTTCGTAGAAAACGATATATGGCTTTGGTGCAGCGGCGTAACTAGGAGTCTCTTAATGGGGGGGCACCTGGGGGCTACAGCTGAATATGGGAGGGGGGGGACTGGGCATGCACAAATTATAATACTCTTTTTTTTTCTTTTCTTTTTTTTCAAATCATACGGAAAGATATTAAGGTTGTTTTAAATTATTTAAGCCTACTAATTTGTGAATCACATTTTTATATAACAAACTTGCTCAAATATTTTTTCAGTACAAATTATGAACCTCTGACCACACTTGTAAACCCAAATTAGATATTATAAGTAATGGTTTGGCAATGAAATAAAACCACTTGGTATGTAAAAAAAATATAATTAAGATTATCAAAATTAACACTTGCTTATTGTAAAAAAGAAAAAATATATATTGGAATTATTCATTTAATATTTCTATGATATGTTTAAACAGTGAGATCCAAAGAAATTAAGACATTTGATTGCTGCAATTAACGACTTTAGTTGAAGTATATAATAAAATTCCATTACAATTGGTTACTTGATTATTGAACCAAATCATTTAATTAATAGTATTAATAACAGAATGATGCAGATGTATTAATTTAGTACATCTGCATCATTCTGTTATTATGTTTCCTAGCAAAAATATCAACAAACCTTTCCATATCGATATTCTTTGCCCTGTCCTGGTGGATTTCAATTACCGATACACCGGACAATTTATGATCACACATAGAATTTCTGAGGTAGTTCTTAATGTGTCTTAGTGAAGAGAAGCTTTGCTCACAAGATGCAGATGTTGGTGGTAATGCAAGAGCAATGATTAAAATTTTGTACAAACCTGGAAATGCATCTTTAAAAGGAACAAAAAAAGCTGTCAAATCCACAATGTTGGCAATTTTAACCCCATCAGCTTGTTTACGTTTTACTAATCGTTTTGCTTGTCTTAGTTCAACATCTAAGAATTCAAGATCAACATTATACTTAGCTGCCATTGTCTCCAACTGGTCCTGCTGTAAAAATTTAAGGGAGGAAGGATCAAGAGATGATATTGAATGGAAAAGGGATTTGTTGGCATCATCATCTTGACTCAATTTCAGTTAGTAGCCTGTCCATTACTGGATAATAGAGTGTGTTTTTGTATCCTTCCTGTTCCACATGCTTGCACACTTCTCTATGTCCAGTTGTTTCCAAGACAATAGCATCCTTTAGATGCCTCGGTAATTTATGTATTCTTTGCTTGGCAGGTGAAACCGCAATACTGTGTGTCTGGGACATCGCAACTGCCTTCTCCCAAATGCTATGCCACGCTTTTTCTGAGCGCTCATTCTTTCATTCCTGCTGGATAGCATCAATCATTTGGGCAGCTGTCGACAGATCTAAAGACGGTGACTGAAGCATATCTGACACAAACTTCGTTTTTGGTAAAATGTGGGTGAACATCACTAAGCATAATATATATGCAAAATTAATGTTCATTAATAAACTTCTTGTAATATGTGCACACTTGCCTGTGTGGCACTAGGATGAAATCTCTTCAAGGGTACTTATGACAGCAGGAAAGGTATCAAGCAGAACCTTACATGATAGATACTGACAAGACCATCTTGTATCACTGAGCCTTTTCAGAGATCTAATTTGCTTATTAGGAAACAATTCCTTTTGCTTTGCAAGATAAATTTCACGTGGTGTGTGTGAGGACATAAATGTATAAGTCTCTTCTAACAAACTAAAGAAAGAGTCAGCCAGTCGAACTGATCTGACACTGTCAACAATAATAAGATTGTCTGTGATCATAACAGTGAATGTAAGCTGCTTGTGGTGCTAACTCTTCACGCACCAGCTACTGAACTCCTCGAATCACTCCACTCATTACAGAAGCACCATCTTATGTTTGCCCTACACAGTTTCTGGGATCAATTGAACACAATCTCAGAACCGTACACAAACTATCTTTAAGTGATTTAGCACTAAGGTTGTGAAGCCAAATAAAGTCCAAGAATTCTTCATGTATATTGTTCTTGTACACATGGAGAACAACTACTGATAAATTGCTCTTTCTTACTGATATCCCTGGACTCATCAATCATGACTGAAAAGTACGTATTTGAACTCAGCTCTTGTGAAATTTCCTCCCGAATCATTTGGGCCAGTAGAGCAAAAATTTCATTCTGAATTTTTGGGCTAGTGTATTTAACTCTATTCTTTCCTTTCAGTCGAATTTTCACTATATCATCATTTTCACTTAACAACTCTAAGATCTCCAAGAAGTTACCCTTATTTGGACTTTCCACGTCTTCTTTATGGCCCCTTTGCGCAATCTTTTGTCTTGCTGTCAGACAGAGGACTCTAGCTATTTGTTTGATATAGTGTCTGTTATCAATTATCGTTTTCTCATGGGCAGATGTAAGGGCAGCTGCATCTGTACTTCCAGATTTTATGCGTTGTTTAAACTCTTTCCATGCACAGAAAGCTGCCATATGATAATCACTACGCTGATGTTGAGCAAACCCAGCCTCTTTTTCTTTTGCTTTTTTCCATTGACGGTATGAAATAGTTGTAAATGAAATTTCAGATGGAGGTTTATTAGGGGGAGGGAACATCCTGCAGCAGAAGCAATAAGCAGCATCTTGACTAACAGAATATTCAAGCCATTTGTGTGAATCATACCATGCTGACTGTTGGGTTTACAATGAGACGACGTCTTGGTGACAGGACTTTATTGTATGAGACCAGAGAGCCAACTGACTCGCAAACACGTTGCGGGTTATTGCCCGGCAGTGCATAACAAAGACATATCGTACATCCCCCCCTCAAGATTATACTTATACATAACAAAAATTAAAGGGGACAATGTCACTATGAACATGGAAATGAGCTACGAAGAGAAAAATGATTTTAACTGACTTTTCAGTACAAAAACATGTAGTTACTTACACTGAGTGCGTTGCTTAGTGGCACTCAAATGCTCGTAATACACATACACAGAAAAAAAGAATAAATTCATGATACAATTATACAATTGCATATCATATGAGCAAACAACAAATAACATCAGCATTATATGAAGTCTTGGAGCCACTTGGGTCTACCGGCAGCCCTTTTGGGCCTACCAACAACGCCGGGGTCCTGCATGGAATGCGTTACTGGTTCTATGGGCATAGGGCTCGCGGAGGTGTCGTGCTGAGATGCAGGGGTGCTGGGGGACGGAGCGATGACTCTCAAGTGTCGTCTGTTCCTTTTTGAGAGTCTGCTGCTCCTGTTGAGCTTGACTGTGTACTAACGATGGGGCTTAGTTTCTGCTTAGTAGCCTGGTTTTCTATGCGTACATGGGTACCTAGTTTGATGGGTGGCAGTCTCCTGGTGGTGTCAAGGGTGCGCATAGCTTCTTGTGATTTTGCCACTTGTAGTTCCCTTTGACGTATTGTCCGTCTCCAATACCTGTCTACTAACAGGTGTCTTCTAGCCGTCGGTACCCCGTCACGCAGCTGGCGACTCATTGCAAGCTGAGATGGCGACTTGCTGATCTCCCTCAGAGGCCTGTTGAGATACTGGAGTATCGCCAGGGCCATCTTGTCTGACTCAAGGGCTCCACCTTTTGACGTGTTTTCTCGGAGTAGCCTCTTTGCCGATTTGACAGCTGCTTCTGCCCTGCCGTTGGACTGGGGATACTGGGCTGACGACAGACGGACCTTGACTCCCCATCTCCTGAAGAAGGCAACCATCTCCTCGCTGGCCAAGTTTGTACCTCCGTCAGTCGATATTTGCTCTGGGGCTCCCCAACGTGAAAAATCGGATCGAAGGTGATTGCTTATTTTGTTGGACGTGGCACCACAGGGGAAGTGAGCTACTTCTAACCAACCGGTTAGTCTGTCTGTTACCATGTATACATTGCCCTCTATTTGGAACATATCTGCGACGACTTGCTGGAAGGGGTATTCTGCTGGCGGCGTGTGTATCATTTCTTCAGGAGGCAGTGAAGGGGCGTGTTCATTACATGAGGTGCATTGGGCACGGCGATGCTGAAGGTCTCCTTCTATTCCCGGCCAGTAGACTGACTGCTTGGCCCTCCTAAGCAGAGAGTCGAGGCCTTGGTGTCCTGTGTGTAGGTTAGTGGCTACCTGATGGCGTAAATCTTCAGGGATAACCAAACGTATGCATCCTTGGTCCACCGAGTATGTCACCAGATCCTGGTTGATGGCTAGCCTATCCCGAACGCCGAAGAAGGGACGAAGGCAGGAGATTTCTTGTGACTTCTGTTGGGGCCAATCGCCCGCTGCAACTCTAGCAAGCAAGAGCTGATACACTGAGTTGTTAGATGCAGCGCTCCTGACGTAGTCTTCATCCAACTCGATGATGTCCGGTTCCAAGGCGGCAACAGTTGCATATGCCACTGCCACTTGAATGTCGTCCTCCAACTCCACGTCAGAAGCTTCGTGGGGTGCTCGCACGGTCGGGTACCTTGAGAGAAAGTCCACAGCAGTGTTCCTTTTTCCGGGCAGGTATTTGATATGAAACTTGAACTGGAGTGTCTTCTCCTTCAGGTTGAACAATCTTGGGTTGATGATGTCCTCAAGAGCCCTATCACCCAGCAGCTTGACAAGTGGACGGTGGTCCGTGATGATGGTGAGATTTGGGCAACCAAGTAGGAACAACCTGGCCTTCCGCAAGCACCAGGTGACTGCAAGGGCTTCACCATCTACGGGGGCATACCCTTGCAACAAAAGGGGCTGTCAGCTGACTGACAAGCGCAATACTGCTGGAGGACGACGAAACCAATGCCTTCCTTGCTCCAATCCGTCATGATTATCGTAGGGCGCGTCCTGTCATAATATGCCAAGCCGTCTTTGGCTAATGAACAGATGACCTCCCGTGCCTGCTGGAGTTTGCTACGTAGCTAGCTATCCCAGTAGACATTTTTCCCCATTGGTTTTCTGAGGAGGTCCCTAAAAGGCTCCATGATGGGCGCTGTTGCAAGGAAGGGGGCTAACTGATTCACAAATCCGAACCATGACCTAATATCAGTGATGGAGGGCTTCTCTGGCATCTGGAAGTTACGAATGGCGTCTAGTCATTCGTCTGCAGGCTTATATGACTCCCATCCCAAGTGGTAGGCTACCCAACGAAGGTAACCTCTCTCTTGCAGAATTTGAACTTCTCAGGCCTGAGTGTAATACCTACAGAGGCACACGTTGACTGGAATTCATATACGTGCCAAAACGCCTCTTCGATGCTGTGATTGTATAGCAAGGTGTCGTCGATGCATTTATGCTTTCTGGCGATGTCTTGCAGGGCGTCATCGAATCTTTTCGTGTAGGCGTCGGAAGCCGAACAGTGACCCCCATGGGGTGATGAAGGTCGTGAGTGGGCGGCTATCCTCGTCCAGTTCCACTTGATGGAAACCCCAAAGGGCGTCTGCTGTAGTCTTGTACGTGTGAATGGGGATGCTCGAAATCATGTCGAAGGGTGCCAGTGTATGATGAGTCTCACGGAGACAGTGGGCATTGATGCGCTGGAAGTCTACTGTGCAGCGAGGTTGGCCCGTTTTCTTGGCTACCACGACCATCCTTGCACACCACTCCGTTGCATCCCCTACCAGGACTGGATCTATCACGCCCTTCCAAACGTCTTCGTCAAGCTGGGCCTTGACCTCCTCTTCCCAATGCTTAGGGATTGCTGCTGTCATGTGACAGTGTCATGGTAATTGCTTTATAGCAAAGAAAGATAAAGGAAAGGAAAACGCATCTTCAAGAAGTTCTACAGCACGGAGGCATTTGCGCATGTGTTGGAGGTGCCTGTTCTCACGATGGTTCTAGAATCGTCGGGCATGTTGGGGAACGCAACAGGCGCCGAAGTGTTGTGAGAAACGCCGTGATTTCTGATGCAATACATTGTCCAGATCCTTCTATGAAGTTCCAGTAATCTCAGGAGTCTGTGACATTCGCCGTAGGCCCCACCCCCAGAATGCCGTATAAATACGACAGACAATGTAGGAGAAGGCAGATCATCAGTAAGAGCCACAGATCAGATTATCAGTGAGAGATCAGCAGCAGAGATCGTCAGAGAGAGATAAGAGAAGAAGGAACATATGAAGGATCAGAGAGAAAAGGGCAGCCGAGAATTGGTCGAATTCTGGTCAAGTCGTCGTCAGGAGTGGACAACTGAGGCATTTCGACATAGAGCAAGACTTCAGAGAAGAAATGTTTTACAAGAGGTTCTGAGGAGTTCCTGCCCTTCAAGTATCAAGAATAGACATTGTTTTCTGTAATACGGTGTCAAGAAGACGTCTACAATTACAGTTCTCCTTTGTGAAGCCATCGCTTCGAGTCGCAAAACTGGCCAGCAAGTATTTGAATTATCTCACTTCTTCCCTAGTTCATGCATCGTAAGATTTTGCCTTTTTTTATGTAAATAGGAGACACCATTCTGCATTTATCTTTGTTAGTAAGCTTGTTAATAAACATTTGTTGTGTTTGTGTATCTTTCTATATTCGTATCCCCAGTTTCAACTGTTGGTGTTGAATTTTTTTGTTTATCATAATATCAAATTTGAAGCGGACCTCTAGTCGGTATGCAGTGCTGCTTCAGGGGGTTTCATATCGATTCTAATTACAAAAACACAGAGATCGACAGTGATTTGTAATGGTCAGAATCGATATAAACTTATAGCCTATCTGTTGCCCAACTTGATAGCATCACTGTCCGTTCTGATTTCGTTTCCCATCCACTAGACGGTGGTTCGATCCCATGGGGGGACGAAATTATTATCAACTAAAAATTCCCCTTCGGTACATATATAAAAATATATCAATTCCGAGGTAGAGCGAATTAGATCTTAAAGGACATTTGTAGCTCAAATGATTTATATGAATCACAGTGATGTGATAAGTATTCATAACAAGGCTACGTTGGAAACGTTCGAATCAGCTAACATGGTTGAGGGGGTTTCATATTGATTCTAATTACGAAAACACCGAGATCGACGGTGATTTGTAATGGTCAGAATCGATATAAACTTATAGCCTCTCTGTTGCCCGACTTGATAGCGTCACTGTCCGTTCTGATTTCGTTTCCCGTCTACTGGACGGTGGTTCGATCCCATGGGGGGATGAAATTATTATCAACTAAAAATTCCCCTTCGGTACATATATGAAAATATATCAATTCCGAGGTAGAGCGAATTAGATCTTAAAGGACATTTGTAGCTCAAATGATTTATATGAATCACGGTGATGTGATAAGTATTCATAACAAGGCTACGTTGGTCAAACGTTCGAATCGGCTAACATGGTTGAGGGGGTTTCATATCGATTCTAATTACGAAAACACTGAGATCGACGGTGATTTGTAATGGTCAAAATTGATATAAACTTATAGCCTCTCTGTTGGCCGACTCGATAGCATCACTGTCCGTTCTGAGTTCGTTTCCCGTCCACTGGACGGTGGTTCAATCCCATGGGGGGACGAAATTATTATCAACTAAAAATTCCCCTTCGGTACATATATGAAAATATATCAATTCTGAGGTAGAGCGAATTAGATATTAAAGGACATTTGTAGCTTGAATGATTTATATGAATCACAGTGATGTGATAAGTATTCATCTATATATAATATATATATATATATATATATATATATATATATATATATATATATATATATATATATATATGAACATAAACTAATACACCTAACTGCTGCTGCTCTGAATAATATCAATAGCAACATTTAGGAAATTTTGAAATAGTAAATAAATACACACGCACACACATGGGCTATCTATCTATCTATCTATCTATCTATCTATATATATATATATATATATATATATATATATATATATATATATATATGTGTGTGTGTGTGTGTGTGTGTGTATTTAAGATTGTCTCCAGTTTGAAAAAAGGATTAGTTTTATTTTAGTGTCTTTAGTTAATTTACGTAGGTGAAAACTTCTTATAGCACTAAATAAATACCCCTAAGTAAAGCAAGCCTACGTAAACTTCTTACAGCACTAAATAAATGGCCCTAAGCAAAGCAAGCCTTTCCTTAGAGCACACTGCCTATAACAATGAAAATTTGCGTTTATGCACTTGCTATTAAACTATCGAGGACGAAAGAATGACAGCATTACTACAAAGAAAAATAGAAATGAGCCTGAAATGCTTGTAACATAAATACCTGGCGTGTCTTGGTGACTTTCTTATTCACACGATCGCGTACAGAATGATTGTCATTTACCAACAGGAACTGCACTGTCTCAGTTAATCCGTGCCAGCGTTACGTCAGCACATCACATACACCTATTGTACGAGACTATTACCAACGATTTCGCTGCGCCAGACAAATAAAAACGAATAACCTGTGGATTCATACAATATCAATAATGATGAGCACATTCTCTCTCTCTCTCTCTCTCTTTCTGTGTGTGTGTATGTAACCAAATTTGCGTTATGCAATA
>NC_061107.1:53216917-53339417 GCF_015104395.2 Macrobrachium nipponense | reverse complement strand
TTTATATGGTGAAATAATTATATAGAACTTAAATTTTTCACAAAACTACCTTTAATTTGCTCAGACTAGGATATATCATTATGGCAAGTATTAACAGTTCAGTATAGCTCATCTCTAGACCTGTGTTGTCAAGGACCCATCAATTATTATACCTTATTTGGGATAAGGGCCTGGGTCATCTCTGTATTTCTACCCTTCCAGAAGGGCACCCATCTATAGACCAAAATTGCCAAAATGAGCCAATCCTGACGAGCAACCCTGTATACCCGGTCATAGTACCCCCCACGACCGAGCCTTTCAGCCTAGGCCACAATCATAAGGCCAGTCTAATTTTTTTTCAGCTAACTGTTCATTGGTTTGGTCACACATGTATAAATTTAAAGCTATGGGTGGCCTTATGGGTCATTAAGCCTATACTTTGAAGTAACAACTCTCAAAATGTATTGCACAATGATTTATTTTCATGATATTTGTTCTTACATTGAATGTATATATAACATTTATTGTACATCTGTGCATTTATTTATAAATATTCCCAGCAATTTAAACAAGTTTTTTTTTTCATTGCTGTTTCCAACAGTTTAATGATACTACATTGTAATGATAATCTATATGCATTGATATGAAATTAGCAGGCTATATCAAAACATCAACAAAAACTCATTATGTGCCTTGCTTGGCCATTTAGTTCTTATTACAAGGACCAGATTAACATTTTAATATTACATTGCTATAATGCCTGTGAAAGAAATCTAGAAACATCAAATTAGCGTCCAACATACACGATTTACCCTATTGACCTAATGGCCCTTAAACAGTATTGTTTTAACCATTTTTTTCGTAGGCTGTCTTATCACAGCATTTCAAATTATTGTTTACAGCAATAGTTATGGGTGAATATTAACATTTGTGTACAACTAGCCCCCTTCCCCCTACCTGCTAAAACAAAGTCATTGTAAGTTAACTTTCAAACAATAAGGAACAACTTTATTTTATTAGATCCTTGTAGGGAATTATGTAAGCTTTGTAACGAGCCATCAGACAAGAAAATCCGTGTAATATTAAGCGAATAGTGGCGAAAAAACGTCATATACTGCAGCCTGCTGCATTGCTTGAATTACCGCGCCAAGATGGCGGGCCTGATGACGTGCGCCAGCCTATTCAGCTAGCGGCCGATGCGGCATCTAGGCTTTTATATCTGTGGTTACTCTCCTGATCCTGGCTGCCCTTTTTCGGATCTTGTTTACATGCTTACCACTTTTTGACCGGGTCCCGCCAGCATTACAAAGTAGAAAAATAGTAATGTATTCATATCAGGGTTGTAACAGTAGCTATATGCAGTATGTATGCTATATTTTTTTCAGTTTTAGACATCAAAGGTAATGTTGGAATTGATTATCAACGAAATTCTGAAATGTCACCCTTGGGGAGATCCGGTCAGGACGACGTAAACAGAGCGTAGAAAACAACTATTATTAGATTTTAAGTTGAAATAGACATTTTCTGATAATTCACAGGACGTTCAAAAAGTTGTCATTTATCTCCTGTTTTATTAATCAACGACTTCTCATTTTGCCTTAAATGAAAACTGTGTGTGTGTGTGTGTGTGTGTAACACACTCGATCAGTGGCCAAAGCAAAACATCCTGTTACACTGCATTACAGTATACATGGGATTTCTGAATGACTAAGTCCAGCGCAAATTCATTTTAATAACACTACCAGAAAATAATCTATCTTTTTATATTTTACTGTAAATGATTTTTCATCACATAATAATATAGAAGCTTCACATGTATCATGTGTGTTTAAATCTATGGCATTTCAACAGAAGCCTTTCGGTTTCGGCCGTTTTGTGTGTCGTCCGCCCGACGTCGGTAACGAAGCAAACTTTCATTATAAAGAGACTCCTGTTTTACAACTATTAACGTCAGTAATTTTATATAATGATGTATGAAAGAGGTGAAGATAACGGTAGATCTAAGCCCTTATTCCGCTGCAAGCTAGACTATGGCAGTTGTTTTTCTATGCAGTTTTACCTCCTATTCGTTTCTGGAACAAATGATCAGTGTAAGGCTACTTAAACCATAGGCTATATCCCAGAATTATTGCAGATTACAGCAGATATTAGTAATTTGGTATAGGTATTTTAGGTGGGTGAAAATACAAGAGCGAAATAGGCATACAAGGAGATGTTCTAACATTGCCATGGCAATCTGTATCTGTAGGTTCTGATTCTGAACAGGGTAAATTTTTGGGGGGTTGAGGAAGTGATACAAGGATATACTTTTAATGAAGGGTATTAAAGGGCAGCATGCACTAGCTAAGTAAGGACCTGGTAACTAAGGCTTATGTTAGTGGTCTACCAGGCTGACCTGATACCTAAGGGTTAGGTTAGGCAAGGGTAGATTCCCAGCCAATAATTTTTAATGCTAGCTTCCCAAAGTTAGGTTAAGTTGCAGTCCAGGAGGCGGCAACGACTCTGGCTATGTAAGGCCTTCTGTACCTTTGATTTGGTTACATTGGGTTGCAACCTTGTTATTTTAATTCAGTTCCATAAATTAGAGTAGGTTGGTGGGACGCTCATGAGAGCGAATCCCCCCTTCATCCTAGGTGGGATCCCCTGATAGGTGAAGTAAGTCAATGATTTTTCCACCCACCCAAATACCCGGCTTTCCATATAAGGGGGGGGGGGGCTGGGTTTGTATTATATAGGGAAAAAAACGGGCATTTTGGCCAAGCCCAACATCTAGATATAAGGCGTTATTTTTCAATTCGTTCAAATGCAAATTTCCTCGTTAATTGTAGCACAGTAATACCTTGATAGAAGAGACAGTCTTTGCAGTAATATACCTGGATAAAAGGGACGGTCTTCACAGTACTACCTGGATAAAGGGGACATTTTTCACAGTAATACCTGGATAAAAGGGACAGTATTCACAGTAATACTTGGATAAAAGGACTGTCACTACAGTAATACCTGGATAAAAAGGAGGGACAGCATAGTAATACCTGGACAGTCACCACATTAATACCTGGTTAAAGGTGACAGACAGCACAGTAATACCTGGATAAAAGGGAGGGTCACCACAGAACACTGGATAAACGGGACAGTCACTACAATAATACCTGGATCAAAGGGATAGTTACCATAGTAATACCTGGATAAAAGGGACAGTTCACCCCCACGACTGGTAGAAGGGTGAACGTCCACGTGTAAAAAGTAGAACTGTCAGTCGGACCATCGCTCATTTGCCAGAAGAGTGACACAACTCAAAAAAAAGTGTTTTGAGCTATTGATACGAGTAGATAGCTTGTTCTTTATTCCATATCGTGGAAAAACTTTTTTATTTGTATTTGTCATTAAAACAGCACAGTAAATATAGCAATTTTCGAGTTAAGATACTCTTCTGGCAAATGAGCAAATATATACCCATATCTCAATTTTGATCCTCATTTAACTTTGTTAAAATTGGTGCTATAAGTGAATTATAATAAAGTCTGATGATTTGGTTTGTCTCTTTATTTAATGAATAGAACTCGGTATTAAGATTATTATTATTATTATTATTATTATTATTATTATTATTCGTCAATTGTGTAAGTAAATCCCTATGTAGTATTCTTGCTTAAGATTTGCATAGTCTCATGTCCAATTACCCTTTTGGGGCATATTTCGGTACTAGCTATGATTTATTTCTCCCATGATGCAGTTGAGTCATCATGGAGTTTATTGTTATTTCGACGGAATAGATAAATTGATAAGTAGAGTGACATTTTCTCCTTCGGTTCTAAGTCAAATGGACAATTTCCCCTCGGTCCGGACCTTAAAGGGGAACTTCTGGTTGCATTTCAGATGTTCCATATGTAGTATTATTCCATTTAAGTACCCCGGTGAAAAATTTTTTAGGAAAGGGGCGTTTTCTTATTTTTTACAACAATTTTCTATTGCACCATGGGCGCAGCCATTTATGTGCGGCTCATCTGTTATGCGTGACGTCACGTCGCGGTATGCTCAGAGGCAGAACTATTCCGCCAGGCGTGCTGTCTACACAATTCATGGACACACCCACCCACACACGTTTAGAAAACTGCCGGTCACCCCATCACACCACGCACATTTCGATTGACAAGAATAAATTTCAATTCAAATGCATACAAGTGGAGGCACTCCATAGTATAGATAGAGGTAAATAGCCGCCCTATCTTCGTCGGTACCGTGGTCTGTTCAGAGGGAACAGACCGTCATTTCACGTTGATCTACTTTCACTCATAGCTGTGGCCACCATTATTTCCTTTATGGAGAAAAAGGTTCCTGAATACGCGATGTCGAAAAAAGAAGAAAACTACCCGGCCACTGTTTGCAATCCTGAAAAACATCATCATTAACAACTGTCGCCATTCTCTCTCTCTCGGTAATGATGCAACATCACGTATATTACACTTGCGCATGACCGGTATGCTTTCGTAAGTTGTAAGGGCTGTCACTATGGCCATGAGTGGTGGGTCTCAATCACGGTCTAGATACAACAGGTCAGCCAACACGCAGCTTTGGGAATGAATCACCACTACCGTGACGTCACGTGCCTTGGTCTCTCACTCTGGTTAACCAAAAGGTAAACAACAGGAGTTGCTGTGTGCCCATATATCTTCTTATACATTCATTTATTCTATCAATTATAATGCCAAGCAACTATGCGGTATTTGGCTGTTCTAATTCACGTGATAAAACCAAAAACTCCAATATATAATATCATCGTTTTCCAAAAGAAAAGCCATACAAAGACCATTGGGTACATACATTGCCTGTTATCGTGCAGACAGAATTAACCGTTTTGTGTTCTCTGATGTTCCCCATTTAATCAAATTAGCAAGAAATAGTGTTATTGACTTGTTTTTTCCTTAATAATGGAGAGTGTATTTCAGATTCTAGCATACGAGAAATGCATAGTAAAACCAAAACAGACTATGGGCTTGCATATAAGATCAATGAAATGCATTTAAATGTAACTGGTCAACAAAGACATTGCGTTAAATTAGCAGTGAAAATGGTGTCTATATCATGTGTCAAATCGGTAAAATATTTAATCCAAAGGGACTGTTGAAGTGCCAGAACTGGAGTGAAACGTCCGATCTTATTCTTTTAATAATGAATGATTAGCTCGGCATCATGAATTCTTATTGCATGTATGGATAGTTTGGTAAAATCAATACTTTTGGTATTGATGTAGAATAACAAGCTGGTAAATTGCTCAAGGTCATCGGGGTAATGAGTATTATGAAAGTTAAAAGTCCTGATGCTGAAAAAAAATATTCACTTTTGGAGAAAGGAATAATTTTTTTATGGAAATCCACTATTGCTTTATTTAATACGTTCAACGCCTCTCATAGTATTGGCTACCTGCTGACACAAAGATTAAACCAATATTACCTTGAACATTTATTTCTATGGGTGCATAAGGCAAATGGTCGGTCACCGTGATCATCCAAAAGCAGTGAATTTTATACTCAGGCTTAAAATGGAAGGAAATGAAGGCATTACCTCAGTCGAAAAATCCCTTGAATCTACCAATGAAGAGGAATATGTAACAAAAGAAAGGGAGCCAGCATTAGAAATATCAGTAACAACACTAGAAGTATGAGTTACAACACAGATTTTTAGAAATTTCGATTTTGATTTAGAAAAAGATGTTTTTGATAAGGAGGAAGACCTTTTGAGAGCAGACACAGAAATAAAAAAAGATATCGAGGGACTAATTGAGAAGGAGGCACTTGAATACATTGGGGGATATATTTTCAAAAAAGTTTGTGTGAAATATCCTATAGGAAATAAGAATAAATAAATACCAATGAATGGTACTTGGATAGACTGTTATGCTTTACACGGGAGCACCCATGGAGGGCAAACATTGTTTTAAAATGCTTTGCTTTAAATTGAAAAAAAAGTTTGATAATGAAGTTCCTGACGATGTTATTTTTTTTTCTTTTGTAAAGATATCAGTATATTTTCGAATAACTTAATAATTTCACAAATTAAAGGAAATGTCAGGGGCAACCATGCAAGGAGGCACTAAAAAAATGAAAGCCGAGACGTGATGAAATATTTTCAAAGGGCAAATATTATTTATTTACATTCTTTGACACTTCAAAAATCACATCCTCAAAAACATTCTTTTCTAAACAAAACAAAACACAAACAAAAAAAACTTGACGGTGTGTTAGACCTATACGCTCTTAATGGTTCTCACCAACACGCTCCCTCAGATGACGTAGGTGCGCAGAAGAGGCTTGAAATTGGGGAGTTGTCTGGCTGACCTGTTCTGGGCCGTGGTCTCAATAGTCCCTTTCAGTTGTGCGCAGTTCTGCTTTAGTACTTTTGATTCATCCGTGTACTTTGACGTTCCTCGTCCGTAGACAACATGTCTAAAATGTGACTAGTCTTTGGTACATTATTATATGATGTATATGTATAGTATAAAATATATCTATATATAATATATATATATATAATATTATTATATATATATATATGTGTGTGTGTGTGTGTGTGTGTGTGTGTGTGTGTGTAAACCTAGATGGACAGAATAATATTAATACACGAAGAATGGTATACGCACACATTAGCTTTCCTATTCCAAACGGAGTAATTTCACATGCATTGTCATATGTAAATATACCAATACACCGTTTTTCTACACAAAAATACAGTCTCTCTCTCTCTCTCTCTCTCTCTCTCTCTCTCTCTCTCTCTCTCTCTCTCAACTTATATCGAATGCAAAGCCTTAAACCTAAAGGAAGGAACAAATTAAGAATTCCAGACCTTAGGGGCAAGACGAGAGAGAGACTGAGAAAATTCATTAGACAAAAGGGCAAATAAAGGAAAATGCCAGAATCTATTGGCATTGATGAGTTTTAAAAAAGAAAACTCACGGGGAGAGAGAGAGAGCAGACAAACAAAAAATACGGACTGCAAAAAATCCGTAATGTTCTTACAAACTTGAGAGAGAGAGTGATTTCAATAATTTATAACACCAAGAGACAAGACAATTAAAAATCTTTCAGAATCATTCCTGCTATATTTTGATAAATCAAAATATCTCTCGTGGAATATAGAAAATCAACGAAAAATCGAGAGAGAGGAGAGTATATGAACTGGATACTTCAGATATGGATTTCAGTTTGAAGAGAATGTGGCCTTACCTTGGCAGCAGCTGTTGTTGGGACGTTGTTCGAAATACGGAAGATCAGTCATCTTGTTTGCTGTGGCTGCCTATTCGCTGGTGAAATTTCTCTCCTGACTGATGATGATGGCCAAGGGAAAGGAACTGAACGAGAGAATTGCGGACTTGCGAAACGCCATCCAGTGCCAGAGAGCAGCGGATGAACTTGGACAGGACAATTCTTCAGCTGCAACAGAGGCTCGACTACTATGAAGAGACGCAGGAGGCGGGCGGAAGGGAAGAACGCACTCCTGCCAACCAGATCACTCAGGTGTTGCAACAGCAAGCCTGGCAAGACAAGGCTCCCTCGCTCGAAGCTGGAACGATAAAAAAAAGAGGGAGACGCGCCAGCTGGAAGACAAGATCCTCAAGATGGTAGAAGAAAATCAGCAGCTGAAGGACAACGCGAAGGAAATCGGGCAGAGAAACGATGGCCTATGTGAGAGGATAAAGGATGTGATTGCACAGTTGGGAGAGGCAAACTGCCTGCTTGAGAGACTCGAGAAACTCCTACGATAGAAGGAGAAAGACCCGCACCTAAAGATGGCATGAGAGGCGCGGATGGCGAGGCTCATCCAGGAACAAAAAGACCAGACCAAAAAACGGGAATCCGAGAGGAAAGGCCTCGAGCTGAGGTTCCACTGCCTGCGGAGGGAAGTGGAAGACCTCTGGAAGGAAAATTGTGGACTCCAGTGTGAAGTTGAGGCGGCGAAACTCAAGAGGAACGAGCTGGCATTGCCTTCTAAAAGAAGGAAATCATCGCCTGGAGTCGCTGGAGAGGAAGGCCTGTGTCCAGGGTGAATGGAACAACAAACTGGAAGATGAAGTTCGACAGCTGTGAGGAGCGAAGGAGAAATTGGTGTGCGACCTGAAGAACCTCCATGAGAAATAAAGACACCTAGGGGAGGACAACTGAAGACTGCAGAAGCAGCTATCCATCTTCAATGAATGGCGCGATGAAGACTGTGCTGGCCTCATGAAGACAGATCAGATGTGAAAATTTTGTTGTATGGAAACTTTGATATTCATTTTGTCGTAAGTTTGCTTTGTTAATCCTTGAAGGAAATTGAACTAGAACAGAAATAAATATGTTCAAATGTTTTCTTAGTTTTATTGATATCTGGAAGGAAAAGGAAAGGGGAGGAATATAAAAATGGTGAAGAAAATGAGGGGATTTGTGGAGGTGCTGGGAGAAGAACTAGGCTTCAGAAAAGCCCCTGGAAAATTGAGTAGGATTCGCGGAGGTGCCAGGAGAAGAAGCAGAGGATTCAGTAGGATTCGCAGAGTGCCAGGACAAGAACTAAAAGATTCAGAGAAACCCCAGGAGAATTGAGAGGATTCAGTGGCATATTGTGGTTCTAAGAAATAGTAAAGGTGTTGCTCTCTGCAGGGACTGGCGGGCAAGTCCCAGGACGGGGGGGTGATGTCCGCCACATCTCTTGGGCCGGGCCAGCCGTGGGTCCAGGGACAGGCGGACGATGTCCACCATGTGTCCTGGGAAGGGCAGCCCAGACCCACCGCGGATCCCGGAACGGGCGGGCAATGTCCGCCAAGGGTCCTGGAACGGGCAGGCAACATCCACCACGGGACAGGCGGGTAACATCCGCCAAGTGTCCCAGGACAGGTGGATCAAGCCCGCTGCAGGTCCTAGGACGGGCGAGCAACGTATGCCACGTACCAGGACGGGCAGGCGATGTCCACCACGGGTCCCGTGACGGGTGGGCAACATCTACCACGGGTCCCGGGATGGGCGGGTGACATCCGCCAAGTGTCCGGGGATGGGTGGGCCAACCCTGCTGCAAGTCCCGGGACAAGCAGGCGACATCCGCCACGTGTCCCAGGACGGACGGGCAGGCAACATCCACCACATGTCCCGGGACAGGTGGGCCAGGCCCACCACAGGTCTTGGGGCAGGTGGGCAACGTCTGTCACATGTCCCAGGACAGGTGGGCCGGGCCTGCAGCAATGTCTGCCATGTATCCCGGGACGGGAGGGCAGGCCGGGCCCGCCACAGGCCGCAGGTCCCAGGACGAGGGCGATGTCCGCTGCAGGTCCCGAGATGGGTGAGCGATGTCTGCCTCATGTCCTGTGATGGGCGAGCCAGGCCCGCTGTGGCTTCTGGGATGGGTCAGGCCCGCCCCAGTTCCCGGAACTGGCAGGTGAAGTTTGCGGGTCCCGGGACTGGCGGGCCGGGGCCGTCGCGGGTCCCAGGACTGGCGGGCGATGTCTTCCACATGTCCCGGGATGGGGGAGGCCGGGCCCACCAAGGGTCCTGAGACGGGTTGGCTGGGCCTGCCATGGGTCCCAGGAAGGGCGGGCAATATCCGCCACGTGTCCAGGGACAAACGGGGTGGGCAATATCCGCCACATGTCCCAGGACGGCTTGGCTGAGCCCGCAACGGATCTCAAGATGCGGGGGGCCGATGTCCGCCACGTATTGCGGAATGGGTGGGCTGGGCCCACCGCAGATCCCAGGATGGGTGGGTGATGTCCACCATGTGTCCTGGAATGGGCTGGCGATGTCCGCCAAGTGTACCGGGAGGGGCGGGCCGAGCAGGCAATGTCTGCCTCATGTTCTGGGACGGACATGCTGACCCCGCCACGGATCTCAGGACGGGGGGGGCGATGTCCGCCATGTGTCCCAGGACAGGTGGGCTGGCCCCTCTTCGGGACGGGTAGGTAATGTCTGCCACGTGTCCCAGGATTTGGGTGCCGGGTGGACAATGTCCGCCACGAGTCCCGGGATGGGTGGGCAAATTCCGCCACATGTCCCAGGATGGCCGGGCTTAGAACGCCACGGATCTCAAGACAGTGGGGCGAATTCCACCACATGTCATGGGACGGGCGGGCTGGGCCCGCTGTGGGTGCCGGGATGTGTGGGTGATGTCCGCAACATGTCCCGGGATGGGCATGCTGGGTGGGTGATGTCCACCAAGTGTCCCGGGAGGGCGGGCCAGGAAGGCGATGTCCACCTCATGTCCCGGGACGGATGGGCTGAGTCTGCCGCAGATCTCAGGACGTGGGGGTAATTTCCGCCACATGTCCCAGGATGGGTGGGCTGGGCCCTCTGTGGGTCCTAGGACAGGTGGGTGATGTCCGCCATGTGTCCCGGGGTGGGTGGGCTGGGCGGGCAAATTTCGCCACGTGTCCCAGGATGGGAGGGCCCGGCCCGCCGCAGGTCCCAGGATAGGCGGGCGATGTCCGCTGCAGGTCCCAAGATGGGTGAGCGATGTCTGCATCGTGTCCTGGGATGGGCGGGCCAGGCCTGCTGTGGCTCCTAGGACGGGCGGGCGATGTCTGCCACGTGTCTAAGGACGGGCGAGCTGGGCCAGTCGTGGGTCCTGGGAAGGGCGGGCAACAACCCCCACGTTTCCAGGAACAGGTGAGCAACATCCCCCACATGCCCGGGTACGGGCGGGGCACAGGTCCTGGGATGGGCAGGCGATGTCCGCTACGTGTCCAGGGACGGGCTCGCTGTGTCAGCTGCTGGTCCCAGGCGATGTCTGCCACATGTCCCATGACAGCCGTGCTGTGCCCGCTGCGGTTCCCAGGACGGGCAGACAATGTCTTCCAAATGTCCCAGGAAGGGGGGGGCGATGTCCGCCATGTCCCAGGACAGTCGGGCTGGGCCCGCCCCGTCTCCTGGGACAGGTCGAGCCTGCCGCAGTTCCCGGAACAGGCGGATGAAGTCCGCCACATGTCCCACATAGGCAGGCCGGGCCCACCGCGGGTCCCAGGACTGGCAGGAGAAGTCTGCCAAATGTCCCGGAATGGGCAGGCTGGGCCCACCAGGGGTCCTGGGATGGGCTAGACAGGCCCGCCAGGGGTCCTGGGATGGGCTAGACGGGCCCGCCAGGGGTCCTGGGATGGGCTAGACGGGCCCGCCGCTGGTCCCAGGACTGGCGGGCAATATCTGCCACTTGTCCCGGGACAGTCAGGATGGGCAATATCCGCCACATGTCCCGTGACAGCCGGGCTGAGCCCGCCGCGGATCTCAAGACGGGGGGGCGATGTCCGCCACGTGTCCCGGGACAGGCAGGCTAGGGCCGCCGCGGGTTCTGGGATAGGTGGGTGATGTCTGCCACATGTCCTGGGATGGGCAAGCCAGGGGGGCGATGTCCATCACATGTCCCAGGATGGGCGGGCCGGGCAGGTGATGTCTTCCACGTGTCCCGGTACGGACAGGCTGGACCGCCACGGTTCCCGGGATGGGAGGGCAATACAGGCAGTCCCTGGGTTATGACGGTGTCGGCTTACGACGTTCCGAGGTTACGACGCTTGTCGATAGACGTTATTTCCAGGGTTACGACGCATGTTCCAAGGTTACGACGCCTACAACGCTCAAATGGGAGATGAAATATGACACCAAAAATGCAAAATAATCAATATTTGAAGGTGTTTTTTTTTTATGAAAAATGCCATAAGAATGCAGTTTACATAGTTTTCAATGCACCCAAAGCATTAAAAGTAAGGTTTTCTTAGGATTTTTAATGATGTTCCGGCTTACGATGATTTTCGGCTTACGACGTGTCTCAAGAACGGAACCCCCGTCGTAACCCGGGGACCGCCTGTATCTGCCTCATGTCCTGGGATGGGCAGACCAGGCCTGCCGTGGCTCCTGGGGCGGGCAGGCGATATCTACCACGTGTCCCAGGATGGGCGGGCCGGGCTAGTCGTGGGTCTCGGGACAAGAGGGCGGTCTCGCCATGAGTTATATGACGGGCGGGTGAAGTACACTACTGGTCCCGGGACAGGTGGGCTGGGCCTGCCATGGGTCCCGGGATATGTGGCAAACAGCCATGTGTCCCGGGACCCGTGGCAGCCAAGCCCGCCATCCTGGGACAGGTGAGAAATGTCCGCCACGTGTCCTGGGATGGGTGAGCTTGGCCCGCTATGGGTCCAGTGACAAGTGGCGGATATCGCCTGCCCATCCTGGGACCCATAGCGAGCCCGCCCGCCCGTCCTGGGATACATGGCAGACATTGCCACTTGTCCCGGGACCTGTAGTGGGCCAAGCTCATCCATCCTGGACAAGTGTTGAATATCGCCTTCCTGTCACAGGAATGGCGGGCAATGTCCGCCACATGTCCCAGGATGGGCGGGCTGAGCGGGCAATGTCTGCCACGTGTCCCGGGAGGGACAGGCTGGTTCCGCCGTGGGTCCTGGGACGGTAGGGCCGGGCCCGCCACGGGTTCCAGGACAGGCGGAATGGGCAGGCAATGTCTGCCGCGAGTCCAGGGAAGGGCGGGCAATGTCTGCCACAGGTCCCGGGATGGGAGGGTCTGGCCCGCCTCGGGTCATTGGATAGGCCAGCAAAGTACGCCACTGTTCCCAGGACAGGCAGGCTGGGCCTGCCACAGGTGCCGGGATATGCAGCAAACATCGCCACGTGTCCCATGACCTGTGGCGGCCAAGCCCGCCATCCTGGGACAGGCGGGCAATGTCCGCCACGTGTCCCGAGACAGGCGAGCTTGGCCGGCTACGGGTCCCGGGACAAGTGACAGATATCACCTGCCCATCCTGGGACCCATACCTGCCCGCCCGTCCCGGGACCAGTGGCATACTTCATCCGCCCATCCCATGACCCGTAGTGGGCCAAACTTGCGCATCCTGGACAAGTGGTGGACATCGCCTGCCTGTCCCAGGATGGGCAGGCTTGGCCCACCACGGGTCCTGGGACATGTGGCGATGTCTGCCACATATCCCAGGACCCGTGGCAGGTCCGGCCCGCCCGTCATAGGACACGTTGCTTACATCATGTCTGTCCCAGGTCCCATGGCGGACATCACCCGCCCATTCCTGGACCCGTGGTGAGTCCGCCCGCCCATCCCGGGATCCGTGGCAGACATCGCCCACCCATCCCATCACCCATAGCGGGTCCAGCCCACCTGTCCCTGGACCAGTGTCGGACTTCACCCATCCATCCTGAGGCAGGCCCGGCCCGCCCATCCTGGGACACATGGCAATGTCCGCCACTCGTCCCAGGACGGGCGGGCGATGTCCGCCACAGGTCCCGTGACAGGCGGGCTGGGCCCGCCATGGGTCCAGGGACAGGTGGGCAATGTCCACCATGGGTCCAAGGACAGGTGGGCAATGTCCGCCATGGGTCCCAGGACAGTCGAGCTGGGCCCTGCCATGAGTCCTGGGACAGGCGGGCAATGTTTGCCACATGTCCCTGGACGGGCAGGCCGGGCCGCCACAGAACCCGGGACTCATGTTGATGTCCGCCACGTGTTCCGGGATGGGCAGGCCTAGCCCGCCACAGGTCCTGGGACAGGCAGGCGATGTCTGCCACGTTTCCCGGGAGGGGTGGGCCGGGGCTGCCACGGGTCCAGGGACGGATGGGCAATGTCTGCCACATGTCCTGGGACATTTGGGCAAGGCCTGACAGGCCTGGGTCCCGCCAGGATGGGCTGGCGACGTCTGCCACTAGTCCTGGGACGGGCAGGCGAGGCTCATCACGCATCCAATGAAGGGCAGGCAAGGCCCGATACAGGTTCCGGGACGGGCGGGTGAGGCCCGCCACAGGTGCCGGGATGGGCAGGCAAGGCCTGGCACGGGTTCCAGGACGGGTGGGCAAGGCCTGTCACAGGTTCTGGGACGGGAGGGCGAGGCGTGTCATAGGTTCCGGGACGGGCAAGTGAGGCCCGCCACTGGTGCCGGGGTGGGCTAGTGAGGTCCGCCATGGGCGCCGGGACTGGTGGGCAAGACCCACCACGGGTGCTGGGACCAGTGGGCGAGGCCCATCATGGGTCGGAACGGGCGGGCGAGCCCTGCCAAAAGTTTCAGGACGGGAGGGCGAGGCCTGTCATAGGTCCCGGGACAGGCAGGTGAGGCCCGCCACTGGTGCCAGGGTTTACTGGTGAGGCCTGCCATAGGCGCCGGGACTGGTGGGCAAGACCCGCCACAGGTGCCAAGACCAGTGGGCGAGACCCGCCACGGTTGCCAGAACAGTCGTGCGAGGCCCGCCACTTGTGCCGGAATGGACGAGCGAGACCCGACACAGGTCCTGGGACGAGTGGGTGAAGAGACCAGGTTGAGTCACCAGATGTGGGGCCCTCTACAGGGAGGAGACTGTGTCCGGCCGTCTGGGGTGGGGACCCCGGTGGCGAGGCGACCAGGTCGTGCCAACAGGTGTTGGGCCCCCGGCCAGGAGGCAACCAAGTCAGAACGCCATGGGTAGGCCGCTTGTTGGGGAGGAGACTGGGTGGGCCCTTCACCGGGAAGCAAATATATATCTATATATAATATATATATATATTATTATATCTATATATATATATATAGTATATATATACAGTGTGGTACCTCGAGATACGAAAGGCTCAATTTACGAAAAACTCGAGATACGAAAGCCAATGCGAAAAATTTAACGGCTCTACATACGAAAAGTTTTCAAGATACGAAAGGTTTCTGAAAGTCCGAGATTTGCCCAGATAACAATTTTGAAACTCGCGCCACGCACCGCCATCTTAGTACTAGTAGACTCACCACCATCCTTCTGCTCTCCCATTGGTTCCTGATGCTAGTCACCGCCATGAGATCCTTCTCTCCTATTGGACAGCATCCCTCCCATCATGCATCTGATACGTACGTGGCGGCATACCTATCTCGGCCTCTTCGTACCAACATCTTTATCATACGCATGCGGCATTCGTTCGGTCCAACGATTTCGTTTAGTAACGTAAATTCGTTAGTGATTTCATTGTGCTACTTTATCGTGTTGTGTGAGAACCTAATTAGTATACGTACTACATAACTTAATTACGTACAGTATAGTCATGGGTCCCAAGAAAGTTGCTGAAGTTCACAGAAAGAAGAGAATGCTTTCTATGGAGACAAAAATGGAGATAATAAAAAAGTATGAAGCTGGCTTGCGGTTGAGTGTGATCGCTAAGGAATACAGCTGAAATCCGTCGATGATAGGCACCATCCTTAAGCAGAAGGAAGCCATCAAAGCAGCTACACCTTCCAAGGGCATGACTATTTTGTCCAACAAGAGGAGCCATGTGCATAATGAAATGGAAAGGCTGCTTCTTGTATGGATTGAGGACAAAGAAATCGATGGCGATATGATAACCGAGACTGCAATCTGCCAGAAGGCCAGCGCTATTTTCGGCGACTTGATTGCCCAAGCCGAAGACGACGGCGGAGAAGGGACGTCAACGGCAACCCCAGAGTTCAAGGCTTCTCATGGGTGGTTCGAAAAATTCCGTAAACGGACTGGCATCCATTCGGTGGTGAAGAAATTGAAATTACGTAAAGCATAAAAAAGTAAAAAGAAAAGTAAAAATCAAAAAAATACAAAATAAATTTTATTTTAAGTTTTTTGTAAACTTAAGTGTTACAGTTTTGTTAACCCTCTTACGCCGAAGCCCTAAAAACCAAAACGTCTCCCGTATGCCGAGGCGGGTTTGGAGTGAGCGCGGAAGCGGAAAAAATAATTTTCAAAAAATCACAGTGCGCTAAGTTTTCAAGATTAAAAGTTCATTTATGGCTCCTTTTTTTGTCATTGTCTGAAGTTTAGTATGCAACCATCAGAAATGAAAAAAATATCATTATCATATATAAGTAATACAATATATGGTAGACAAAAAAATTCAAATATAATTGTATTCAAATCGAGCTGTGCGAAAAATAGTTAAAACTAACAAGTTACTTTTTTTATCATTGTATTGTAAACTAAATTTCGATCATTTTTATATATAAAACATTGTAAAACGATCAAAGCAACACAGAAAAAATATTATCACAAAATGATGCATGAATTCGTAACGCGCGGACGTAAAAAATTTTTTTTTTCAAAAATTCACCATAAATCTAAATATTGTTCTAGAGACTTCCAATTTGTTTCAAAATGAAGACAAATGATTGAATATTACGATACTGTAAGAGTGTTAGCTTAGAATTGCAGTTTTCGACCATTTCGGACAAGTTAAAGTTGACCAAATGTTGAAATTTTTATATATATTTTTTTGAATATGCAAATATTGCAAAAATGAGAAAAGCTACAACCTTCAATTATTTTTGTTTGTATTTTTCATGAATTTGCGCACATTTTCATATATAAAACTCTATAAAACGACTAATATGAAAAGGAGCAAATATTAGGAGAATGCGACGTATGCATTTCAGAGATTTGCGGCCGCGATTCGGCGCGCGGAGGGAAAGTAAGTTTTTTTTAATTCACTATAAATCTAAATATTGTGCTAGACACTTCGAATTTGTTTCAAAATGAAGATAAATGACTGTATATTACTAGATTGTAAGAGTTTTAGCTTACAATTGCGTTTTTCGACTATTTCGGTAGAGTCAAAGTTGACCGAACGTAGTTTCTTTTCTATTTATTGGGATTTATATGCAAATATTTCGAAAGAGAAAAGCTACAGCCTTCAAACATTTATTGTTGTATTCTACATGAAATTGCTCACATTTTCATATATAAAACTTTATGTAACGGCTACTTTTAAATGGTGCAAACATTTCGACAATCGCAAGAAAAAATTTCTTATTTTTTTCGGAAGAGTTACCGCGCGGACGTAAGGAAAATGTTTTTTTTTTTTCATAAATTCACAATAAATAGAAATATTGTGCTAGAGACTTCGAATTCGTTGCAAAATGAAGGTAAATGATTTTTTTCGACCATTTCGGTAGAGTCAAAGTTGACCGAAGGTTGAAATTTTTGCACTTATCGTTATTTATATGAAAATATATCAAAACTGATAAAAGCTAGAACCATGGTTTGTTTTTAGTTGTATTGTGCATGAAATTGCGCACATTTCCATATATAAAACTTTATGTCACGGCAAATTTAAAATGGTGCAAACATTAGTACAATCGCACGAAAAAAATTTATCGGAAGAGTTACCGCGCGGACGTAAGGAAAAAGTTTTTTCATAAATTCACCATAAATCGAAATATTGTGCTAGTCGTCCAATTTGTTGCAAAATGAAGGGAAATGATTGAATATTACTAGAATATAAGAGTTTTAGCTTACAATTTCGTTTTTCGACCATTTCGGTAGAGTGAAAGTTGACAGAAGGTTGAAATTTTTGCACTTATCGTTATTTATATGAAAATATTTCAAAACTGATAAATGCTACAATCATGAGTATTTTTTTGTTGTATTTTACATAAAATTGCACACATTTTCATATATAATACTTCATGTAACGGATAATTTAAAAAGGTGCAAAAATTATGTCAAAGTGACGAAATAATTTTTGAGATGTGTCACTGATACTTTTTAGTGCGATAAGAAAGAAATTCGCGCTTGCGCGCCTGCGTAACGATTGTAAACAAAACAACGCCTTGATCCGTGAACTCCCAGCATCTCCCAAGGCGCGTGATTCAAAAGTTTTTGGCTGGTAGGCCTATAAGTATTTTTCCGCGAATTTAAAAAAAAAAATTTTTGAGTCAACATATACTACGTCCAATCGGCATACGGGAGACATTTTGACTCGACGTTTAATACGTCCAATCGGCGTAAGAGGGTTAATGTGTTTTGTAAAGTTTAGTTTGTTTTTCTGACATTTTTTTTATGTGTTTCGTAAAGTTAAGTGTACGTATCTGCCGTTTGTCCTCCTCTGTCGCCACTTTCGGAGATATCCTCACTCGAAAGGTAAGCTTCCATATTTTATGTACAGTATTTCTTGTATACCATGTACATTAATAGACTTTATTTACAGGTTATTTTGCATTTTGTTATTAATTTAGGTATTGAATGGTCCAAATTGTTGTAGTATTTCATTGTTTATAGGTCAATTTAGCTTTATTATGAAATTTACTGGGGTGATTTTGGAGGGCTTGGAACGGATTAGCCATTTTACATGTAAAATGTGGTCCAAGATACAAAAAACTCATGATATGAAGGGCGCCTCGGAACGGATTAATTTCATATCTCGAGGTACTACTGTGTGTGTATATATATATATGTATATATATATAGTATATATATATAATATATATATATATATATATATATATATATATATATATATATTATATATGTATATATATAATATATATATATATATATATATATATATATATATATATATATATATATATATATATATATATATATATATATATATATATATATATATATATATCATATATAATATATTATATATAGTATCATATATATATGATTATTATATAGCTGGTTATGGATCCAAGGGAATTATTATCAGAATGCATTAGCATATAAAGATTTAGAAAAGGCATGAATAATAAGAAAAGGGGAAATAGGGAAAAAAGAACGAAATAATGATCTTACAGATAACAATGCAACCGAGAGTGTATGAAATAACCTTTTTTACCGCAAGCTGGACAGTAAAATCAACCAGATGACTGAGAGAACCTGAAACCCTGAAACATTGTTTACACATCCACAGACCTGTCACCTAGACTACAGAAAATTAATTGACACTACGCCCTTTCTGACACGTCGGAGTGCCGAGGATTATTTCCAACAGCCTATCCGGAGGAGGCCATCTGGCCAACGTTTAGTGAAATGATTCAGTGCTCTTTGTCTAAAGGAAGATGGGTTAGAAATCCTAGGCTCCTCCCTTCAGAGGACAAGCCTATGGATTTTAGCCAATGAGAGCAACAGTGCCCAGCCTACAAAGATGACCTACGAAAGCCTTAACCAGTGCCTATGATGATACACCCTCAAGGGTCGGAGTGTAGAAGATGGAGGCGTTTCCCAATGCGAAGCTTACCAATTACAATAGAAAAGTTGACAGGACGCGATTTTGAAGAACGGGCAATAACCACTCAAACACAAGGATCCTTTCAGAAAATGCCACACCCAAAATAAAATCAAGAACCCAGAAGCAGTGCTAGAAGGATTACATCCAAAATAAGAAGAACGTCATAATATTCCCTTAACTGTAGCAAACCTCATTAGTCTCATAAGGTTATGTAACAAAGATAGTAAATTTTGTTTTAATTGGGAATTTTTTGTACATAAGTTTGGCATGGCTGTGGGTAATCCCTTATCTCCCGTCCTTAGCAATATTTACATGGAATTTTTTTAGACGAAACTCTTACCAAAAATGTTGCCACAAAAAGTTACATGGTTTAGGTATGTGGATGATATTTTCTGTATTTGGCCAATTCACGAAAATCTCCAGGAATTCCTTAATAATCTCAATAATTTAGTCCCTTCCATAAAATTTACTGTAGAGGAAGAAAGAAATTGTAATTTTAATTTTCTTGGTGTAACTGTCCATAGAAATGATAGAAATTTCACCTATTCAGTCTTTTGGAAATCAGCTAACATTGCCTCTTTTGTTCATTACTACTCCAATCACCATCAAAATGTTAAATCCTCGGTTTTTTCTGGGATGTTCCTAAGGACTTTACGTGTCTGTAACCCGCAGTTTATTGACACTGATTAAAACTATTTATGATATTGCCTTTAAACTTAAATACCTAAGGACATTTGTAGATGTGGCATGGAAAAGCGCTAGAAAAAATTTCATTTAATTAATGACAAACCTGAATTTAGTAAGTATAACATCCTAAAATTACCCTATGATGAAAGTTTTAAAAATTCCTAGAATTTTAAAGCTTTTTAACGTAAATGTTGTTTCCAGCAATATTGTTAAGAGTTTAGTAATAAAAAAAATCTCCTAAAGATCTTCCAGACTGCATATAAAAACGTGTGATAAAGTCTGTTACAGACAAACCGGTAAATCTCTTTCACAACGACTCAAACAGCACCAATATTGTGTGAGAACTGGGCAAACATCGAATGTTAATATTATTCGTACAAATTTGAGATTTAGATTTGTCCTATTAACTGGAGTCGAGCGAGAGCCTTAATCCCATGTAATGACACAGTTAAAAGGAATATCATAAACTTTTGTATCAAGTGAAATAATGGAAATGTTCTGAATTTAAGTCTTGGTTTATTTAAACTTGATGCCTTCATAGTGAAAAAAGTTGTAGATAAATATAAGCAACAAAATTAATGTATTCAGTTTTTACATGTTTTGGACTCCCCTATTAGGGTTAAATTTATGTTTAGGTTTGTGACCATGTGATATGCGATAATCCTGGATTATCTCTTTGATTTTTACCCTTATGACAATTAATCATGTGGTATTCTTGATCTTCTTGTTTACCTGATAACTTTCTTTCCAACTGTATTTCATTTGTTCCTTGACATCTTAGGAAAGATGAAAGCGCTTGGATTTCCGACTATCATTTTCCTGTGGTATTCACTTGTTTAATGAAGTCACGTGCATCTACTGTGATTTTTAAGCATATATAAATATAAATATATATATATATATATATATATATATATATATATATATATATATATATATATATATATATATATATATATATATACATAATATTATATATATATATATATATATATATATATATATATATATATATATATATATATATATATATATATAGTTGCATCGCTCAATAAGTGTTTTAAAGGCCTTTTATCTGTATCTATCTATCTATCTATATAAATATATATATATATATATATATATATATATATATATATATATATATATATATATATATTTATATAGATAGATAGATAGATACAGATAAAAGGCCTTTAAAACACTTACTGAGCGATGCAACTATATATATATATATATATATATATATATATATATATATATATCTATATATATATATATATATGTATATATATATATATATATATATATATATATATATATATATATATATATTTATATTTATATATGCTTAAAAATCACAGTAGATGCACGTGACTTCATTAAACAAGTGAATACCACAGGAAAATGATAGTCGGAAATATATATATATATATATATATATATATATATATATATATATATATATATATATATATATATATATATATACATACATATATTTTGAGCACTTACTTTGGCATCTGGCAAGGTCGTGAAGGTTGCTAGGCCCCTCTAACCTGTTCCTCTAACTTTCTGGGGGTATACCAGGAGCCGTGGGACGGACAGAACTTGGGGGTGGCAAATGGGATTTGGCTTCCCATTGAAAGCCCATGTAGTACATCCATGGTTCGGTCCTAGGACCAGGACAGATGCATGCACCGGTGTTAGAGAGGGGACATGGGAGTCTTGAGGAGGGTCTCTCACCTGCAGAGAGAACTCAAGAGGATCACAACTTGGAAGGATCCTAAGATACTCTCCCAAGGACATGGACACCCCTGAGCTGCAGAGGTCCTACTTTGAGATTGCCAAACTGATTCATCAGTATAACAATCTCAGGGAAGAAACTTTGGCTGCTGATGAGAGTTCCTTCAGGCCTTGAAGAATTGGTCAGAGCCAGCAAAGAATCCTCACTTTCGATCAAGTTGCCAAGCGAGTTCTCTCGTCTCTGTGAGGGAGAACTCACTCTGGGCCAGCCACTCGTTCACATACTGCTTCCTCCACCTCTTCCTCATTGGAAGATATTCTGCAAGCCCTCGGAGAGGCCAATTCCGACGGCACAAGTTGACCTGGACTTAGTTCATCTCAGTCCAGGTCTGCCATTGGAATAGCCCCATGCAGGGCATCTCCCTCTTACATCAGGAGTCAGCGGCCATGGAAACAACTGCCATGGCCGTTTCAAGCTGTGGCTAACCTTAACAGCTGTTCCTGTCTGGAGCTTGAACTAGCACCTACCTAGCCCAACACCAGACAGCTAATCTGTGGGTAAACTTCAAGCTTAAATGTAGAGATGCAGTTCTATCCCAAGTCTCCAAGTTTGTTGGTCTCGAGTCGGTCTTGACCCTGCGGAATGGACTGTTACTGAGTTCTGCTTCTCTCTTCAACAGGGAGCAAGTGGATTGTCAGAAAGAGGGTGACAATGGCCGTCTCATCCACCATACAGTAACAAAGACCTGTGGGCCTTCACGTACCACGGCAGCCCAACCTTCAGGTCAGGCTGGCCCTACCTCTACAGGTCCAAGGAAACCCCAGAATCCTAAGGTCCCTTGTAGGAACAACCTGCCTTCTCCCCTGCCAGGAAGGGTGCAAACCAGCATACCTTTCAGTCCTCTGCCAAGCCAGGCAGAGGAGGTAAGGGAAAAAAGAGAGGAGGGCGCTAGGGCAGCGTTCCCTCCATATGCTACCACTGTTGGGGGTTACCTGTAAGCCACTAGGCAGCATGGCAGCAACATGGAGCAGACACCTGGGTAGGGAATGTCATTCAGGTGGGCTATTTACTTTCCTTCGAGTTTCCTCTACTTCTCACCAACCTTCCAGTCCATCTACAGACATACGTTCCCGTCTCACAGATGGACCTCATTCTTTAGGACAAGGTGAAGGTGATGCTGCAAAAGGAAACTGTGGAAGCCTTGGAAGATCAGTCCCTGGGTTTTTACAGCAGGATCTTTCTCGTAGAGAAAGCATCAAGGGGATAAAGACCAGTCATAGATCTATCTCCCCTGAACTGATTTGTATGCCAGACTCTATTCAAGATAGAAACAACACAGTCAGTGCTCGTGGCCATCAGGGAGTCCAACTTCATGATTACAGTGAATCTGTAGGATGAGTATTTGCAGATACCCATCCATCAGTCCTCCCACAAGCACCTTTGTTTTATCCTCAATGGGATGGTATACCAATTCAGGGCACTTTGTTTCAGGCTTTCAACTGCTCCCCATTTGTTCACGCAAGTGTTCACCTTTGTGTCGACTTGGGCCTATTAGCACAAGACGTGTCTTCTGAGGTACCTCAACGATCGGCTAGTCCTGGTGAACTCTCGTTTGAAGTTTCTTCAGGATAGTGATTGCCTTCTTGAATTTTGTTGCAGCCTAGGCATTGTGATAAATCTTGAGACATCAAACCCCATACTCAGAGGCTAATGTACCTGGCTGGGCATGCTAACGATATGGCAGCAGTGAAACACTCTCCCTCAGACCCTTGTATCAGCAGGTTCAGGGAAGCAGTGCAATCGTTTCTGTCCCAACATGAACAACCAGCTTGGATGTGGCAAGTCATTCTCTGTCACTTGTCATCTTTGGAGAAGCTGATCCCTCATTGGGGCCTTCATTCTTGTTTCCTTCAGCGGAGAATGAAGGAGCTCTCAGCTCAAGCAAGGAACCCACCCATTCCTCTCTTGAGTGAAGTGAGACAGGACTTAGTCTGGTGGCTAGACGACAGGAACCTCGTAATAGGAGTTCAGCTCTATATTCCCCCTACCGTAATGCTTCTATTCTTGGAAGCTTTGAGGGAAGATAGGGCACACACCTGGAGGAGTTACCAGCCTCTGGAGTGTGGAATCAGAATGACAGGCTCTTCCATATCAACATCCTGGAACTCAAGGTGGCCTTCCTAGCTCTCCAAGAATTCCAGGACTGAGTGATGGGTCACTTTAAGATACTGATGAGCTGAACTGTACTGAATATGGAACTTAGGCCAAAGGCCAAGTGTTGGGACCTATGAGGCCATTCAGCGCTGAAACGGAAACAGACAGTAAAAGTATTGATAGGTGTAACAGGAGGAAAACCACGCAATTGTACTATGAAGCAATTGTTAGGAGAGGGTGGAAAGTAAAATTAAATAAAGAGAATATGAAAGGAGGTACAGTAAAAGGATCAAAAGGGGTTGAAGCTAGGGGCCGAAGGCAAGCTGCAAAAAAACTTAAGTAATGCCTACAGTGCACTGCATGAGGTGCACTGACGACACTAGTCCCCTACAGGGATGGTACTGATTAGCGACAATTCCATGGTAGTGGCATACATCAACAAACAAGGGGGACTAAAGCCTGGTACACACTATGCCATCACGTATCAGCCATGTGATGCAGTAGTGGTGTTGAAAAAAATTAATAGCGGCCAAACTATACTGCAACACTACTCACTTGTTTTCGCGCGCGAGCTGCTCAGTTTTAGTTCAGCTTTCATCAAGTCAGGATGCCTGGCAATGATGTACTTTGCCAGGAGACTCTACTGTGGGGTATAGTTGCTCTGTGTGCTACAAAAAAGAAACTTTTGAGGAAGAAACGTAGAACCTTGTGGTGTAAGCAATGGCTTTCTCGGCGACCTCTCAAGGGAAGCTTCAATGAAATATTTTTGGAGCTACATGTCGAAAATCCAACAGACTTCGAAAATTACACAAGAATGCCAATCCCAGCATTTTATAAATTGTTGGAAAAAATTGAACCGTACATTTGTAAGCAGGACACCAGCTTTCGAGACAGCATATCACCAGGAGCTCGTCTGGAGGCTACACTACGCTTTCTTGCAGCTGGAGGATCGTATACAAGCCTCCAATATTCAACCAGGATTTCAAAACAGAGCCTCGGTCTAATCATCCCCGAAACCTGTGAAGCCATTTATAATGTCCTTAGGGAGGACTTTTTGAAGGTAAGGTTCAAATATAGATACAAAGTACACATATATTCTTTTATTACAATGACAATAATACTAGTACTAATATTAAGAAAGTATAAAAAAAAATGTCCTTCTTGGAAATTATTAAACAAGACACCAGAAATGAATAATATGAAGTGGCATTCATTCATGACAAATAAATAGGCAATGTAGAAACTTAATCATAAAATAACTCCTCTTAATGCTAAGATTGTTATGAAATAACTTGCAGTAACAGATTTTTTTTTTAAAACAGTGACACAAGCGTACAACATAAATCCTCAGAAAGAAAATACATGTTGTGGACAACATAACTTCCTACCTCATGCCATGAAACTATCACAACCCCCTACTCACACTACTCAATGGTCCCTGGTTAGATTACCCATGTGAAGAACATTGCATATTAGTTTTTTGGCTAGCTTCTGTTGTATATCACTCATGTTCTTCAGTTCACTATCAACAAACCTAGATATATCAAGCATTGGCTCACGGTTGTTGGGACTGGGAAGGGATGATAGTTTATTGAGAGCAAGTGCCATTACGTTATCAATTTCATCAACTTGGTTCCGCTTCTTTGAAGTTCCACCGGAATTACAGGAAGGGAAAGGGGAGGGAGTACGCGAGGGAGCAACAGAAGAGGCAGATGTCAGGCTTGGTGTGGGTGGAGGAGAGGGTATGTCTTGTGACTCATCGACAGAAGTTACCACTTCATCAAGCTGTGGATAAATAAATTCAATTGTATATTAATATTAAGGGTTTTAGTTTTGCCTATATGTGTATTTAAAAATGATGCTTAATTTATCACCCCCATCTTTTCAGATGCCATCAACTCCAGGTGAATGGAAGGCAGTAGTGAAACAGTTTGGGAAATGGAATTTTCCTCACTGCGTTGGAGCGGTGGATGGGAAACACATCGCTATACGGCCTCCAAAAGAGAGTGGATCCTACTACTTCAATTATAAGGGTTCACACAATATAGTTCTCATGGCTGTAGTGAATGCAAACTATGAATTTATGTATGTAGATGTAGGGACAAATGGAAGAATTTCAGGTGGTGGTGTATGGGCAAACTCAACTCTGCGTGCACAGCTGCAGGACGGAGCAATGGGCCTTCCTGCAGATGAAAAGCTGAGTGATAGCCACAGAACCCTGCCAATTGTCTTTATAGGTGACGATGCCTTCCCATTCAAGAGATACTTCATGAAACCGTATCCATTTAAGCATCAAAATAATGAGCAAAACATTTTCTCCAACAGGCTTTCAAGAGCAAGGCGTGTCGTTGAGAATGCATTTGGCATTATGTCAAATAAGTTTTGCATTCTCCTGAGAGCAATAAATTTGAGCCCTGATAAGGTAAAAATAATTGTTCTTGCCTGCACAGCCCTGCACAATTTCTTGCACAGGGAACATGAATCATTCTGTACACCCGTTGGTAGTTTGGACAACGAGAATGTTGTGGATGGAGAGGTAACACCCGCGGCATGGCGTGATTATGGGCAGGTTCTGCCTTTGGAGAGACTACAGAGGCATCCCACAAATGAGGCAAAAGCTGTCAGGAAAGAGTTCATGGAGTATTTTAATGAGGAAGGTGCTGTTCCATGGCAACAACGTATGTGCGGCATATGGTAGAGAGAGAGAATAATTCTGTCATTTATGTATGTTAATAAGTAATGCTTTGTCATTTATGTATGTTAATAAGTATTTAAATTATATTTATGCTGGAGTACGCTTTGTCAAATATGTATGCTAATAGTTAATATGTATTTAAATTATAGTTATGCTGGAGTACAAGTGCACACAATAAAATTATGAACTTACTTGTGCAGTAGTAATTTCTCCTTCATCGAAGTTGGAAGTAGATGCACGAGCTTCTCCGTCAACCAGGAAATGCAGCTCGTCAAAACACCACAACTTCGAAGTGTAGAGCTCTTCCGTGCCAGCTCCAGACTTCTGTGATGCCTTGATCACAGACATTTCCCTGTAGAATTGTGTCTTCAGGGTGTGCGGCTTTTTGGTAATGTCTTCATTCCGCAAATTACAATCTACAAAACTAGACAAATCCGACTTTATGGTATCCAAGCTTGCACAGCTCCTGATGTTTCTATTCTTGTACTGCTTGGATTTTATATTCCAAACAGACGGATGTCCCTTTAGTAATTCTATGAAATATAAGGTGTTTGTCCTAGTCCACTCTAGGGGTTTGGCGGGTGGTGGTGATTGAGCCATCGGCACTGAAGCTGAAGGAACGTCCTGCCACTCTGAATGATAACGCAACACTGAGCTGAGTAATGAAATGGCTCGGACCCATCAACACATTAATGATGCAGCTTCATGTTGAAAAAGTCGTTTTTCAATGCATCCATCTAAAACTGCGAGCATCATGATGAATAGTGTATGGGGCTTAATATCTCTTCAGTTTCATCAGTTGACAATGCAACCGCAAGAGTGAGCAGTAGCACACTCAGAGGAGTTGTCAGCCAAATGCATCCTAGGCAAGAGAGGAATGTACCGGCAGACAAACTCAGCCTTCAGGGTCAAGTGATAAGGACAGAATGGTCCCAACACCCAAAAGTCATAGAGAGTTCGAGCTTTGGGGACATCCTGTAATAAACTTATTTGCAACCTGGCACAACAGGAAGTTGCCAGTGTTCTGCTCCATTGTACCAGACCCTTGGGCTGCAGCAGAGGATGCCTTCCAGCAACCTTGGGACAATCTCAACATATGCTTTTCCCGCATTTTAAAAACCTTATTCATCAGGTGATCAACGGGGTAATGATCACCACAAATCTCAGAATGACCCAGGTGGCTCCAAAATGGCCACATGCCAAATGGTACTCGGTCCTGCTAGCTCTGCTATCCGAGGCACCAAGAGAAATTTCTCCCTGGCACAACCTCTTTTACCAACTCCAATAGTGAGGTCCCAACAGTCCATAGAGTCCCTATCCCTTCACGGTTGGAGACTATCCAGCAACTCTTAAGAGCGAAAGGCTTTTCTCACTGATCACCATCAGAGATGTCAGGATATCTTTGGAATTCTCTATAGACGCCTGTGGTTGTGTCGTGGAAGGTTTCTCTCCGGTCAGAGCTACTAAAGCACTCAACAAAATATTGGGCTGCTTAGCATTAAGCAGCCTAATATCTTGTTGAATTTTTAAATAAAGGAAAATTTATTAAGAAATTTCGTCAGTCCATTAGGCTGCTTACAGCAAGTAGATTAAGAGGTGGAGCTTAGACACTCAACAAGGAGAGAGCTCTCAGTCACTTATTTGGAGGTTTAATAAAAGCCTGTAGTATATATTTTTTGGTCAGCACTCCCACCGCAATTTTTCCCTACCATATATCACTTTATTGCCCCCTACAATCTTAATATGGGCCAAGAAGGTGATTTGAGTCTACAAATTATAGCAGAGAGATGTGCATTGAAGCCATCTGGCCTTAAAACAAAGCAGATATCAGATCAGATGGGTATGAGGAGATGGTCAGTTCGATGCTGGGTTGACAGATTAACAAAGGTGGCAACCATGAGCTTCCATCTCAGAAAACGCACCCTGGTATGCCTAAGAAGATCGAAGTTTGACAGTTCTCAAGTGTCAATTACTTTCTAGTTGACTCTTGAGAACAGTCAAATTTCGATAAGAAAACCTCTGATCGAAGTTTGACAGTTCTCAAGTGTCAATTACTTTCTAATTTGACTCTTGAGAATGTCAAACTTCAATCAGAGGTCTTCTTAGGCATACCAGGGCGCTTTTTCGGAGATGGAATCTCAAAGTTGCCACCTTCGTTAAATCTGGCAACCCACCGTCGAATTGAATGCCTCCTCACACCTAGCTGGTGTGATATCTGCTTTGTTTTAAGGCCAAATTGCTTCTTGGCCCATATTAAGGTCACACAAGGGGCAATAAAGTGATACATGGTAGGCAAAAATTGCAGTGGGAGCGCTGACTAAAAAGGTAGTGGGCTGTCTCTGCCCAGCTCTCACCTCATACATGCAGGAGTTGCCAGATCTCACAGATTCCTTGCTTATAATCTTTGTTTTTAACCGGTTACCAGCTGGTGCCTGGAAAATATCCTATTGTTAAGACTGAAGGTTTGTTCCACATATGAAGAAAAATATATACTGGCTCTTATTAAACTTCCAAACACATGACTGAGAGCTCTCTCTCCTTGTCGAGTGTCTAAGCTCCACCCCTTTCTCTACATGATGTAAGCGGACTAATGCACTTACAAAATTTCTTCCCAACTTTTCCTTTCCTTCAAAATTCGACAAGATATTAGACCGTTTGATGAGGACTGAATTTAGCAGGTAGCACACTTTCTCATCTTCCTTCACCGAGAGAAGCATCTCCGTTTCAGCAATTAAGGGCTGCAGAGCCAACCTGAGCCTAATCCTAGGTCTAAAGACAGATATCTCTTCCTCATTGGAGATCTCCATACTGATGAAAGGCTTTGAAGTCTTGTCCTCCCAGGGAACTCAAGCCCCGAATAGAAGCAAGTCCTGCCCTCTCTCTAGCAAGGGAAAAGGGGTTGGTGATAAAACTAATCTGTTGCTTACTTTTAGTTTGACTGTCTCTAACAGTGTTCTTCCAAGCCTTTTTTGAAATAATGTTGCTTCCAAACCCATTGCTTCAAAAAGCCTAGAAGTCTGACATTTGAGCACACAATTGTTTCCCTGATCAGAGGCATGAGACTATTTCCTTTGCTCAACATTGCATGTTCAGGAAATTCCTAGGTGAGTTGAACCTCCAGTCAATTATGAAGCTTACTCAGATCCACCCATCAATAAGCAAATCTTTCCTGTTTGTTTGTTTGTATGATGTTTTTACGTTGCATGGAACCAGTGGTTATTCAGCAACAGGACCAACAGCTTTACATGACTTCCAAACCACACTGAGAGTGAACTTCTATCACCAAAAATACACATCTCTCACACCTCAATGGAATGCCCGATAACTGAACTTGCAGCCACCTCTGTGGTACGCCAACACCATACCAACCATGCCACAGGTGCTCAAGGCTTTCCTATGTAAAGATTGATGGTCTGTATTTGTGTAGGAATAAATGACATATTTTGGATGTAATTTGTATTTTTCCTAACATACAAATCTGAGGTCTTTACATACATTGTCCACCTCTAGCCACCCTTGATTCTAAAACCAGGGCTTTTAGGTAGTGGTACCTCGAGATACGAGTTTAATTCGTTCCAGAACCGAGCTCGTAAGTCAATCGGCTCGTATCTTAAACGAATTTCTCCCATTTAAAATAACTGAATTCAATTTAATCCGTTCCGGACCTATGAAAAATCCCCAAACCATTGTAAATTATGAATAAAGATATGTTTTTAAATAACAAATAAACATATATAATTAACAAATACATAACAAAATATGAAATAAAGAAATAAAAGAGTTATTTAGCATAATAGTCTTACTTTGGAGACAGACGAGTGCGGCTAACGGAGGTGAACGGCGAGGAGGAGGGAGGGGGGAAGGGATGTAGGCACTCTAGACACGTACGTAAACGGCTCTTTTTTAGAACTTAAAACTATTTTCGTAACTTTAAAACTAAAACTACACTTTCCTTATTTCAAATGAAAGAAAAAACTTAAAACAATGCACTTAACTTTAAACTTAAACTAAGCTTAACATTTATGTAAATTTAATTATCACTTGTTTTTGCCTTCTTGGCTGCACTTTTTGTACTTTCACTCGCAGCTCTTTTCAATAAAAATGTATCCAGAACTTTGCTTTTGCCTGCCTTTCAAAATGCTTCGAAAATGTGACAAACAAGTGTCATTAAAAAGCGCTGAAGCACGACCAGTTGCCACTTTTTCTGGGTGCTTCTTTTCAATGAAATTTGACAGCTTTTCCCACATTGCCAGCATGTCTTTAATTTCACCTGTAGAAATCACTTCCTCCGGCTCTTCCTCCTCCTCACTCATGTTAATCTCTTCCAGAACCTTCGTGTGTTGCATCATCTGCAGCTCCTTCAACTCCTCAGTTGAGAGTTCCTCCTCATGTTCTTCGACGAGTTCGTTGACGTCACCCTCATCTACCTCCAGACCCATTGACTTTCCGAGAGATACAATCTCCTCCAACTCTTCTTGCTCGGTCTCGGGCTCAAACCCTTCGAAATCTCTTTCTGCAACAGCATCAGGCCATAACTTTTTCCATGCAGAGTTCAACGTTCGTCTTGTTACCCCTTGCCATGCCAAGTCAGTCAATGATACGTAGACAGATCACAATGTTGTAGTGATCTTTCCAAAACTCTCGAAGGGTTAGATTTGTGTTTTCCGTCACTTCAAAGCAGCGGCGGAACAAGTGCTTCGTGTACAGCTTTTTGAAGTTGGAAATGACCTGCTGATCCATCGGCTGTAGGATTGAAGTCGTATTGGGTGGGAGGTAGAGAACTTTGATAAACTGGAACTCCTCCAGAATATCATCTTCAAGACCAGGTGGGTGGGCTGGAGCATTATCAAGGATGAGCAATGCTTTCATCGTGAGTTTATTTTCTTGCAGATACGTCTTCACTGCAGGGCCAAAGACGAGATTTACCCAGTCAGTAAAAAACTGCCGCGTAACCCATGCCCTAGCATTGGCGCGCCACATAACGTGCAATTTTTCTTTCAGTATCTTGTGCGTCTTGAAGGCCCGAGGATTTTCCGAATGATAAACTAGCAGTGGCTTCACTTTACAATCACCGCTAGCATTTGCACATAATGCAAGGGTCAGACGGTCCTTCATGGGTTTATGGCCTGGCATCATCATCTCCTCTGCTGTGATGTAAGTCCTCCGTGGCATTTTCTTCCAAAATAGGCCCGTTTCATCGCAGTTGAACACCTGTTGCGGGATGTAGCCTTCCCTCGCAACAAGCGCAGCAAACTTTTGGATGTACGTATCGGCTGCTTTCACATCTGCACTCGCAGCTTCGCCATGCCTCACCACTGAATGGATCCCAGTTCTCTTCTTAAAATTATCAAACCAGCCATGGCTTGCCTTAAACGCTTCTTCTGATGCCTCTTTAGAAGTTGATGCTTCTTTCTTCACTAAGTCGGCATAAATACTCAGTGCCGTCTCCGTCACTGTATCTCCTGCCAACTCCTTCTCTTTCACCCACACGAGCAGAAGCTTCTCCATTTCCTTGTGGATATTTGTCCTTAATTGGGAAAGAATTGTGGTTCCTTTTGCTGGTGTAGCACTCGATGGCATCGTTCTGCTTCAATATTGTACAAATTGTCGATGTACTACGGTCATAGATCTTTGCGAGTTCAATCACTCGTGCGCCACGCTCATGTTTTTCTATTATTTCTTGCTTTAGTTCTATCAACATCATCCTCTTCTTCCTGTCACCATTGTCCTTAGCACTCACTTTCTTTGGCCCCATGATAACGCACAAAAAAGTTCAGTAATCACGCAAAAATCAAGCAAAAAAGAGTACAGCGCACAAGATACACTTTGATTCAAGCGGGTAACACGTGCGAGTGAGCGAGAGATGCTCTCGGATGATGCTCGACCCTGCGCGCCAACTAGCGGGACGCTCCGGAAACACGGCTCGTATCTCGGATTTGGGCTCGTATCTTGAACGAAAATATGGCCCGAGCTCCAGCTCGTATCTCAAAAAACTCGTATGTTAGGCTGCTCGTATCTCGAGGTACCACTGTACGTGGTTGTGTAACTCAGTGAAGGGAGGTGGTGAAGGTACCCCTTGCCCTTCCCACCAGTAGTTCTGTCAACCTTGTTGTGCACAATACCCTGCTTCAGCTTGCGCTGAAGGTAATTCTTGTAAAGACCTCAGGTTTGTATGTTAGGAAAAATTATATTGTTAAACTACAATAAAGTTTTGTACATACTTACCTGGCAGATATATACTTAGCTATAGTCTCCGACGTTCCCGACAGAATTTCAAATCTCGCGGCACACGCGACAGGTAGGTCAGGTGGTCTACCTTACCCGCCGCTGGGTGGCGGATGTACGAACCACTCCCGTTTGCTTGTCAGATTTTTCTCTTCCACCTGTCTCCTGAGGGGAGGCTGGGTGGGCCATTAATCGTATATATCTGCCAGGTAAGTATGTACAAAACTTTATTGTAGTAACTATCATTTTTGACATGAACTTCCCTGACAGATATATACTTAGCTGATTGGCACCCTTGGTGGAGGGTAAGAGACAGCTAAATAATACAGGAAAGACGGGAAACAACTAATGTTGTAGGATATAAAAACCTTGGTTCTCACCTTTTCAGGATGAAGACTTCATAGATACTGTCTCTGAGTCTGCATTGCCTGGAGAGCTACAGCTAGGACGTGACCTGATGCTGAAAGACTCTCGGATCTACCACTGGGATATGTGATCCCCTATTGTGGTAGAATTCAAGTCGGATCCTGTTAGAGGGACCTTGTCCTCTTACCTAACAGATCCTTACCACTACCTCTGCAAGGAGCCAAAACCCACCAGACCACCTAACCAAAATACAAAGGGTTAATATTACGACAAAAAGAGGTACCTCCTGCAACCTCTTTCAGACAACCAAAAAAAAAAAAACACCAATATAAAATATAGGGTAACATATAAAAAAAAAAATTTACACAGGATAAGTTTCAGCTCCCTGCCCCAGCACCGAATCCGCCGATACGAAAGGACCCAAGGCGAAGCATTTATCATATGTGATTTTTACATCACGTAGGTAGTGGTTTGCGAAAACCGATTGGCATCTCCAAAAAGTCGCCTCCATCAAGTTCCGCACAGACATATTTTTTCTGAATGCAAGCGAAGTTGCAATGGCTCTCACCTCGTGAGCTTTCACTTTCAGTAGTCTAAAATGTTCTTCCTTACAGGCAACATGTGCCTCTGTAATAAGGCTTCTCAGAAAAAAGGAAAGAGCATTCTTCGACATGGGCCGAGTGGGGTCCTTTACGGAGCACCAAAGCACATCTTGATTAGCCTTAAGTTGTTCCTTCCTCTTAAGGAAATACTTCATAATTCTCATAGGGCAAAGAGTTCTTTCAGGCTCTTCCCCTACTAGAAAAGATAAACTACGAACTTCAAAGCTCCTGGGCCAAGGGCGTGATGGGTTTTCATTCTTTGCAAGGAAACTTGGAAGAAACGAACACACCATAGAATCTTCCTTAAACCCTACATTGCCCTCAATAGCTTGGAGCTCACTCACTCTCTTAGCTGTAGCTAGGGCCAAAAGGAAGATAGCCTTCTTCGTCAGATCCTTGAAAGAGGCTAAGCCAGGAGGTTCGAATCTAGACGATCCAAGGAATTGTAGAACTACGTCTAGATTCCAGTTCGGTACCACATGAGGACGCTTAATGGTTTCAAATGATCTAATAAGATCATGCAGGTCCTTATCATCAGATATATTTAAGCCTCTATGCCGAAATACCGCCGCCAACATACTGCGGTATCCCTTAATAGTTGACACAACAAGATGACATTCTTCTTTGAGGAAAATAAGGAAATCCGCAATTTGGGTCACAGAGGTACTGGAAGAGGAAATGTTCTTCCTCTTGCACCAACGTCTGAAGACATCCCACTTTGACTGGTATACACGCAAGGTGGAAGGTCTCCTCGCTCTTGCGATTGCTTTAGCAGCTGTTGCTGAAAAGCCTTTCGCTCTGACCAAACTTTGGACAGTCTGAAGCCAGTCAGACTGAGAGCGAGGAGATTTTTGTGGTACCTGTCGAAGTGGGGTTGTCTGAGTAGATTGCTCCTTAGCGGGAGCGATCTTGGAAGGTCCACCAACCATTCCAGTACCTCTGTGAACCATTCTTGGGCCGGCCAAAAGGGAGCGATTAAGGTCATTCTTGTTGAATCGGACTCTACGAACTTCTTGATGGTTAGCCCCAGGATCTTGAAGGGGGGAAACGCGTAGACGTCGAGTCCGCTCCAGTCTAGAAGAAGAGCATCTATTGCTAATGCCTCTGGATCCGATATCGGAGAGCAGTAAGGATCCAGCCTCTTGTTCTTTGACGTGGCAAAGAGGTCTATGTGTGGCCTGCCCCATAACTTCCACAGGCTCTGGCATACATCCAGATGAAGGGTCCACTCTGTGGGAAGGACCTGATCTTTCCTGCTGAGGAGATCTGCTCTTACATTCCTTTCTCCCTGCACGAACCTGGTGAGAAGCTTGATTCCCCTTTCTTCTGCCCACAGAAGAAGGTCTCTTGCTGTCTCGTACAGGGAGAAGGAATGCGTCCCCCCGTTTCCTGATATATGCCAGAGCTGTAGTGTTGTCCGCGTTGACTTGCACTACCGATCTTCTGACTTTGGGCTCGAAAGCCTTCAGAGCCAACCACACAGCCATCAACTCCTTTCTGTTGATGTGCCAGGCTACCTGGTCCCCCACCCAGGTACCTGACACTTCGCTGGTTCCCAGAGTTGCCCCCCACCCCGTGTCCGACGTGTCGGAGAACAACACCAGGTTGGGGGTTGGGATTGAAGAGACAGTCCTTCGCAAAGAGGTTGGGATCTGTCCACCAACATAGATGTTTCTTGACGTCCTGGGATAACGACAGGGAGAACGTCAAATCCTGAGAACGACGACTCCAATTCCGATGAAGAAAGAATTGGAGCGGTCTCAGGTGCAACCTTCCTAGGGAAACGAATTGCTCCAGCGAGGAGAGCGTCCCCAGCAGAATCATCCACTCCCTCACTGTGCATACTTCTTTCCCTAAGAAGGTTGTTACTCTCTCGAATCCTCGGGCTATCCTTTCCTGAGAGGGAAAAGCCCGAAAACTCAGAGAGTTCATCTGTATCCCGAGATACACACACTCTTGCTCGGGAATTAGAGACGACTTCTTGAAATTGACGAGAAGTCCCAACGCCTTCGTCAATTCTAGAGTTACTTGTAAGTCCTTCAAACAACGATCTTCTGAATTGGCCCTTATTAGCCAATCGTCGAGGTACATGGATATCCTCACCCCTTTCAAATGAAGCCATTGAGCTACATTCCTCAAAATCCCCGTGAACACTTGAGGGGCCGTCGAGAGGCCGAAACACAGAGCCCTGAACTGAAAAATTTTCCCCCCCATCATGAATCTGAGAAACTTCCTCGAGGAAGGATGGATCGGTACGTGGAAGTAAGCGTCCTGTAAATCCAAGGAAACCATCCAGTCCCCTGGACGAAGTGCTGCCAGCACTGATGAAGGCGTTTCCATCGTGAACTTCTTCTTTTCTACGAAGAAGTTCAGGGCGCTTACGTCCAACACCGGTCTCCATCCCCCTGAGGACTTCGGAACTAGGAAAAGGCGGTTGTAGAAGCCCGATGAACGATGGTCTGTCACTAGTTCGATAGCTCCCTTCTCCAGCATCTGATCTACTGCTAGATGGAGAGCTTGATTCATGATGGGGTCTCTGTACCTGGCCGTCAGTTCCCTTGGGATGGTCGTCAAGGGAGGTCTTTCGACGAAAGGGATGAGGTAACCATCTCCTACAAAATTAGAAAGGGAGGTCCAAGGATCCGCCCCTTTTTGGGCCCAGACTTCTGCAAACTCTAAGAGTCTGGCGCCCACCATTGTTTGAAGGACTTGCAAGTTATTTGGGGGCTTTAACAGACTTGGCGAAAGTCTTACCCCTTCTTGAAGGTCTACGACCTCTAAACGTAGAGGTTCTTGAGGAAGACGCCCCTCAAAAGGGTTCTCGAACACTTGACTTTTCCTTCTTAGCCTTGGTAGGGAAGGAAGGGCGAGGTTTTCTTGCCGACTGTGCCAAAAGGTCCTGGGTGGCTTTAGCCGAAAGAGATCTCGAAATGTCCTGCACTAGATGTTTAGGGAACAACTGAGCAGACAGGGGAGCAAACAGCAAAGAAGACCTCTGGGCATGAGAGACAGACTTCGTTAAGAAGGAACAATAAACAGACCTCTTCTTCACGATCCCGGCCCCATACAGGGAGGCGATTTCACTCGCTCCGTCTCTTACCGACTTGTCCATACAAGACAAAACACACATGAGATCTTCTGGCGAAAATGACTCTGGCACTTCAATTTTCTTGGCTAGGACCCCCAACGACCAATCAAGGAAGTTAAATACTTCCAGCACTCTAAACATGCCTTTTAGCATGTGATCCAGTTCATTCATTGCCCAAGTCGTCTTAGCAGAGTTAAGGGCAGCTCTCCTTGTTGAATCTACCAGCGCCGAAAAATCCGAATCACCCGAAGATGGTAGACCCAATCCTAAGGACTCTCCTGTTTCGTACCAGAAACCAGCGCGTCCTGATAACTTCGAAGGAGGAAAAGCGAACATCGTTTTCCCCGCTTCTTCTTTGGAAGCCATACAGGAACCAAAACTCCTCAGTGCCTTCTTCATTGAAAGAGTTGGCTTCATCCTCACACAAGAAGAACTCTTCGCTGTCTTCGCCGTTGAAAAAAGTGAGTGAGGAGAAGGAGGAGCCGTAGGAGTAAGGGAATCCCCAAAAACTTGCAAAAGTAGCTCTGTAAGCTTCTTGTAAGAAGACACAGCAGCAGAAGTGTTCGGTTCCTCATCCCAACCTTCTAGGACGTCTTGTCGTGGCGAGCGCGTAAGATCCTTAGGTGACGAAGGGATCCTAGTAGGGGTTGAGCGAGAGGTTGGAGAACGTCCTCTCTTAGAAGAGTTCAAATCCACTGGAGAACGATGAGAAGATCTGGGTTGTCTACGATGAGACTCCCTCTTCGAGGTAGACGGAACCTCAGCAGAAGGAGAGGTAAGGGCTCCTACTCGAGAATCCTTGGAAAAAACATCCACAGGGCGCTTACGAGGAGGCGAGCGCCTGCTAGACTCTTTGCGTTCTATCCTGAGGCGAGCGGCTGCCAGGAGAAGAGCGCCTATCGGGAGCCGAGCGCTTGAACGGCTCTCCATACCTGTCCAGTTGAGTACGATCAACGGAAGTTCGACTGGCAGGCGAAATGCGCCTACTAGGAGAAGGCTGCTTGCAAGACTCTTGACTTCTAACAAGAGGGTAACATTCAGGAGAAGGGCGCTTCAAAGCTAACGAGCGCCTACCTGGCGAAGGGCGCTTCCGAGATTCCTGGTGCCTACCAAGAGACGAACGGTCAGGAGTAGTGCGCCTAGAAGAGGGAGAGCGCCTACACGGAGAAGGGCGCTTGAAAGACTCTTGTTGTCTGCCCCGAGGAGAATAATCAGGAGTATGACGCCTTAAAAGAGACGAGCGCCTACTAGGAGATCGATGTGCAGTAGGCTCTTGGCGCCTACCTTGCGGGGAGCGGCTAACAGCAGGCCGTCTATCATGCACACGACTCCTACCAGACTCTTGACGCCTGTAAGGAGAGAAGTCACGATCCGACACTCGAGGAGAGCGACATCTGGAAGAAGAACGCCTACTTGTATAAGGGCGCCTTCTAGGATCTTGAGGCTGCTGAGGAGAAGTCCCACGCGAGGGAGTTGAAGAAATAGCGTGATGAGCAGGTGCAGTGCGCTTACCGGAAGCGGGAATCCAATCTGGAGAAAAAACTTCTTTCTCCATAGAGCGTCCTACCGATGTTTGGCGCCTTGAAGTCGAGAGAGAGCCAGGAGAACGAGGGCGCTCACGTGAGCCCCTGCCTTCATACGAAACCTCCCCATATGAAGGAGAACGCCTAAAAAGAGGAGAACGATCCTCTGAAGAGCGGCGCCTAGATCTCTTGATCGGAAGAGAAACGTCCTTCTTCCTACGTGATCTAACTGCTAGAGAATCTGCTAGCGCCGTGATCTGAGCTTGAAGTCCCGCGAGTACTCTCGTAGGAGAATCTTGTTCTTCCTCGGAACCAGGCGCAGAGCGAGGAGCGCGAGAAGAAGAACGATCACAGGATTTCTTGGGTTTCTTCGCCTCCACCGACGATTCTTCCGGGAAAACCTCCGGACTAGAAGCCAAAGGACTGCAGGGAGCCTTCCAAGCCCTCTTCAACGGGCGCGACGCATCCGGGGAGTTCCAACCTCTCTTCGGAGAGGGAGAAGACGAAGAGGAGAAGCAATGGCGTAGGAGCTCCTTCTTGTAGCGATCCGAGGCAGCCTGGGAGCGTACTTCAGGATCTGCCGAGGGGACGCCTGACCGGTGGGGGTTCTCCCTAGCCCTCTTGCAGCTTTCGACTTTCCTACTCCACTGGAACTGGGAGTCTGGAAGAGGTCTAGGCCTAGAGGCACTAAGGATCCGGTCAGACGCACCCTCCACAACACTGGGGACACTGCACTGATCACTAACACTCTCCTTACCTTCCAACTGACGAATCTTCTGATCCATAGAAAGAATCGTGGCTCTAAGAGCTGCCGCCTACGAAGGCGAATCTTCGGCTTCGGTGCGGGGAGCAGGGGCTGCAACTTGGGAAGAAGATTCTAATTCTACGTTAGTATTAGGATCCACATCCAACTCACTCATTCTAGATCTACTAGAACTTCTAGAGGAAGCCTTACGCACTCTATCACGTTCCAACTTCCTAACATAAGAAGAGAGAGCCTTATATTCTTCTTCATTCAATCCCTTACATTCACTACAAGGGTTAGCAAAAGAACATTCATTCCCCCTGCATTTCATGCAAACCGTGTGAGGGTCTACCAAAGCTTTCGGCAACCTCACCTTACATCCTTCATTCACGCAAACCCTAAACAAAACCGAAGTTTTAACTACTGAATCTAGGTCAGACATCGTTAAAGAAAATCCAAATAAAAATCAAACCGGTCCACAATCAGCGTATGCCAAGCCAAACAAAGTGAATACGTCACCAAAAGAAGTCCAAATTAACTCCAGGCAAGCGAGAATCAAAAAACTATCGAGAGGAACCGACAACAGTTGTTATCGTTCCCGCGACAGAGAAAAATCTGACAAGCAAACGGGAGTGGTTCGTACATCCGCCACCCAGCGGCGGGTAAGGTAGACCACCTGACCTACCTGTCGCGTGTGCCGCGAGATTTGAAATTCTGTCGGGAACGTCGGAGACTATAGCTAAGTATATATCTGTCAGGGAAGTTGATGTACAAAAATACAAGTTACTTCCAAAATTTGTCATAATTTACAGATAATTATGATAAAAATGTAAAATAGCCATGTAGGTTAAAATTAGTATGGAATTACAGTTAACTATGGGATATCATTTAGTTCAAATTTAAGCTGTAATAGGTCATTGTTAATTAGATCACCAGATCCATAACCATTTGGCAGTTTGAGAGGGGCTACTGTATCAGATTTGTGAGGTAGCACTGTGCAGTAGTTTCTTTGTCTGCAACTATTGTGCCACGTCTCTACTGAACTGGAAGCTTGTTTGTAGTTCTTGTCTTGTTTTTGTTCCACATTTTCTTTCTACATTACCCTCTTAACTATTCTAGGGCTTCTTAGTTTCATTCTTCATTATTTTCAAATCAGTCACGACAGTATACCCTTAATAATCATTTATTTGTTCAAAGTATTTAGCTTAAAGTTTATATTGGCATTTTTCACTTTTTCCTGGTCCCTAGTTATAGCTTTGCTAATCCTGTATTTCTCAAAGGTAGTATGTAGTATGAAGGCTTGTGCTTATAATTTTATTTTGAACACGTGAAGCAGTCATACATCTAAATGACTTATAACTTAACACTCATCAAAAATTATATGAATAACTTTATATGCTAGCTGGTGTAAATACAAATGATGAGATGAACTATAAACCACTTTTAAACAACCCATTTTCATCAATATCTTAGAAGATGTGAAGAATGTTGGCAGAAAGCCATTGATGGTACTTAAAAGAAAATGAGCATCACAGAAGTCATCCTCCAATAGCAATGGCAATTATATTGCTCAACCATGATAGTAATGCGTAGTTCAGTCAAAGAAATTTCCTTAAATGGAACGAAGAAAGGAAATCCTCTAAAAATGTTGACCTTTCATGAAAAAGTGAATAAACTGAAGATAAAACCATCAAGCCAAAGTAAGAGGTATTTACCAGAAATTCAACCACAACATGACATGCTGAATTTAACTCCACCACTAACCAGACAATTTTTATAAATTTATAATCAATGAAATTTTTTGAAATCAGGAAAGGTTGGAGTGGGAAAGGCTAAGCAATGAGGAACTTAATTTCTTCTAAATTGAAAGCAAGACTTGGGTTAATCTAAGTGAGCCACATAGACCTATGGGACTGGAAAATGAACAGTACAAAAGAAACAGTGTGGACACACTGGAAGGGCCAATTTGCTAAGCAAAAGACTCTTAAAGGTACAGCAATAAGTACAGCCTCGCCCAAGACTGTGGAGTATGAGAAGTTAAATTAACAGCAGATATTATACATGCATATTTAGTGATTCTCATGTGGACCCAAAAGTAATAAGTAGAAGTTAGAGCACTTAGTGAACTTGAAGAAAATTAAAAGTGCTTCTGCATTACAAGGACAAAGTGGTGGCTTGAATTCATTTAGAAAATATGCATAAGGAAAGTAATTAACATTCAAAATCATGAGATGAATAAAAAATTAGATTTCAAAGAGGAGAAGCAGATAAGTCCAACATTAAATATACGACTTCATTCGCTCTACTGCATTTAAGATGGAAAATCTGTTCAATTTCTAGATGAATGGTTAAATAATCTTCACTATAATTTCACTAAGCAACTGCCAAAGGAAGTAGGGAATAAACAGAAACCGAGTGACGTTGCTGTAGTAAGCTCTGACAATTTTGCTAATTTCAGTATTCATAGAGCAATTCAAATGCTTTGTTGTCTTGGAATTATTTGCAAAGAAAACTTAAAGGTTTTCAAATACAAAAAAAGTAAGTGTTGGGAAAACCTTGAACTGGAGGTTCACAATATATACAGTAATGCACTTAAAAGAGTATGCTTTCCTGGTTTGCAATTTTGATTACATGTTTTATACTATGGTGTATGAATTACCAAAAAGGTGCATATGTACATTTGTTTTGTCCTAAGATTTGGCTTACATGTAAATTACGAACCTAAAACTGAACAAATGTTAAAATGGTACTTTACTTTAATCAAAATTACATTTTTAAAAATAAAACGTTTTATAGCCATGTACTCTGTCACATTTTTTCCCCTGAACTTTAAATAGGATGAGCCCAGGAAACTAACTGCTTCCAAACAACAGAAAAATCCTATGAACGAATATATTAACTGGAAGAAATAATCTTATTGTACTGTAATTGCTTGAATCAGGGTAGTCTACACTGAAAAACATGTTTCTAATATGAAGTCAACAAAAAAAAAATACACCATATTTGCTGGCATATAAGACACGCACCTATTTTACAAGGATATTTTGTGGGAAAAAAAATTAATATGTTTCATCATACATTTACTGAAAGATATTTTAAAGTGATTTTGTAGAAAAAATGTATGATTCTGATTTAAATTTCCATGTTATGACGGTGCCTTTTTTGCTTTTCAGCCATGGGTTCAGACGAATCTAGCCACCTGTTGGGGGTAAGTCAACCTCAATGGGTGCTGGTCCCAAGCCCAGATAAATAGGGAGGGTTGGTGTCAGGAAGGGCATCCAACCGTAAAAACCCACGCCAGAACCAATGAAATGAGTCATGATATTGATGAGAATAGTGCTAGGGCGTACTCCGTAAACGACACACAGACACATCACCCTGACTCTGTGACAAGGCGAGGGCTACTGCATCATGAGCGGGTGCATCTAAAGAAGCGAGCTCTAAATATGATCAGAATAGGTTAGCTCAATATTGGGTCTATGACAGGAAGAGGAAGAGAGTTGGTGGAGTTGATGAGGATAAAGAGAGTGGATATTTGTGTGTGCAGGAAACTCAATGGAAGGGTAATAAAGCCAAAGAACTGGGTTATGGCCACAAGCTAATATATAGTGGAGCAAATGAGCAGGGTAGGAATGGCATTGGTGTAGTGTTGTCGGGGGAAATGAAGAATGCAGTGACGGAAGTGAGTAGAAAGAATGACCGCATTATGAGAGTGAAGATATGTTATGGAGGGGAAACAATGAACATCATTAGTGCTTATGCTCCACAAGTGGGCTGCACAGAGGAAGAAAAGAGCCGTTTTTGGAATGAAATGAGTGAGGTAACGCAAGAACTGGAAGAGCAGGAGAGGATTGTAGTGGGTGCAGACTTTAATGGACATGTCGAAAATGAAAAGGATGTAATTAAACGTGTGCATGGAGGACATGGGATCAGGGAAAGAAACCCAGGAGAGAGTATAGTAGACTTTGCCATGTCTTTTGATATGGCAATAGTGAACACATTCTTCAAAAAGAAGAGGGAGCACCTGATAACATACAGGAGTGGCGGTAGATGCATAGATGCACACAAATAGATTACCTCCTTTACAATAGAGCAAGGCTGGATTGTTGTTAGGAATTGTAAAGTTATCCCAGGTGACCACGTGGCCTCCCAACATAGGCTCCTTTGTATGGATTTAAAGATGAAAAGAGAAAAGAAAACAAAAGTGAATGGGGTAAAGAAAATCAAGTGGTATAAAATGTTAGGGGGGTATAATGATAATAAGAGAGAGTTCAGGAGAAGAGTGCTGGGAGAGGTTGATCTGGGAATTAAAGATGTGAGAGAATGGTGGAGGCATAATGCATCAGTGATTAGAAGACATGGAAAGGAGATACTAGGGGAAACATCTGGAATAGTATGGGATATAAAAGAAAATACAAGGAGGGAAGGCTTCGATGGTACGGACACCTGTTACAGTGGGAGGAACGTCATGTTGGAAGACATACGACGGAAATGGAAGTGCAGGGTAGAAGGAAGAAGGGAAGACCAAGAAAGAGATGGTGTGATTGTGTAGGGGAAGATATGGTATTAAAAGATATAAAAGAGAACGAGGCACAGGACAGAAATCGATGGAGACATCTCATTCACAACAGCGACCCCATATCAAAATGGGTTTAAGCTAGGAAGAAGAAACCATAGGTTCAGACTCTGTATGAAATTTACCATAAATAAGTGTTACTTTATGGGAAACTGTACCAAAACTCTTACCTAATCTCAGGTCAACTGTATAGTTGTTTACATGCTTCCAACGTTTCGTAACAATTTTTCTTAAGTTTGTGATAACGGACTGATAACTTCACTTGTGTTCAATATTTTATTATTAGTAACACAAGTTACTGCAATAATTAGGTTTGTTTTTTCAATCTTGTATTATTAGCAACATTTTTCGTTCCTATCCAGTGTGCTTCTCATAGCCTAGGCCTAGCCTAACCTACAGTACTTGGTCTCCCATTTGTAATACAGCCGCACTGAATGCAGGGCAGTTTTTCTATAACTTTAAAAATAAAAAAAGTGTCTAATATGCCAGCAAATATGATACTACAATCAGCTTTGTACTACATATTATATTTGGAGGGACATACATCCCATTTGTTGGTACAGAATGGGCCATTTGTTAGTACAAAATGGGTTATCAAAGTTTACAACCAATCTAGAGTCAGGAAAAGTTACATTTTTGGTCTCCTTGTATTATATTTAATAAATAAAAATAAATCGCAGTAAACTCACATTTTCATAAGGTAAACTGAATGCAAAAGACCCAAGGAGTTGATCAGAAGAAAACAAAACAAAGTGAGCAAAAATTTGCCTGCCTGATTTGGATACCAAAGCAGGTGTTAAGCTTTCATATTTGGAATTTAAGAGAAAATAAATCCGAAGCAACTTAGCTTTAAGAATAATGCTTGTCTTCAGTTATCATAACATGGATGGATAACATAAAGGTAAAGGTAGGTTACCAATCCCATTACTACATGGTCACTAAAGGCACTCCTGTCTTTGGTCTTTGTTTTTCATTATGTACTGTACTTGCTCCAGTTCATGAAAATCTGCTTTCCCTCATTTGATAATGAAAATGTTACTGTAAATGCATGAATTTTATGGCTTGTTAAGCAATTTCCTGAGGTTTCATATCAAATACATTAATACAATTTCAAAAATAAAACTTACCTTTTGATCTAAACATTAAAATTCTCTGAAACAATGGAAATACATACCAATGTAAAGATGTTGCAAATTTTACTTTTAATTTATGAGATGAATAAATTCTCGTTCAAATTTAACAAGATTTTGCCATAGTAAACTATCCTTACATATATAAAAAATATCATTCAAATTACATAAAAAAATATAAATTGATTTGATTTAATCTGGCAAGTCTAAAAACATAGCATACAAGGTTAATAAACCAAGTAAATCTCATTAGTTTGATAAAAATAACAATAAGAACTTCAATATCTGCTTCAGTTGTCATCAACTACTGATATAATGTCCAAATTAATCAAGTGTCTCATTGTTGGTCTGCCATGAGGGCAGTTCCATGGCTGTTCAATTTCTCCCATGTGGTCAACAAGTTTTCGCATTTGCTGAGTTGAAAGGGCTGTTCCTATCATTACAGATTTACGACAAGCTCTAGATGCAAACATGGCTCTCACACGAGAAGGTCGGCACATTACACCTGGAGAATCAGACAACATGAAAATAAGTTCATCTATGTCTTCTTTGCCAAATTCCCATCCTCGACTGAAAGGCATTGATGTAAGACTGACTCTTCTTCCCACACATTTATTTTCTTCAATTTTGAACATGAATCCATTTTTCTCAAAAATATCAATATTGTCCAACAAAATAGACTCATTAACAGCTGTGAGCTCCAGCAACTGTGGAATAATAAGTCTCTGATTTTGAAGGACACAAGTTTGCTGCAGAGTCTCAAAATTGTACTTCTCATCAGTAGCATGCTGGTCAACTATGAATAAATCAGAACCAAATCTTGTTATTATGAATCCTAAGTTGAACTGTCCTAAGATCTCCATCTGAAAATAAAAAACAACTTAACTAAAACTAGGGAAGATAGTGATACATAAATTTTTATTTATATTCTTGAAGCAATGCTTTACATAATTTTCTTATTGATTTATTGCATCAAGTACTACTACAGTACTGAAATTTTCTTAATTAATTTGGTTTGTTATGGTACCTAAACACTGATGACCTTGGAGCCAACTTTTGAGCCCTTTAAAAATATCAGACTAAACCTTTAAAACACATTTTGAATAAAAAAAATTTCCCTTGTGTTAACTCTATTTCAATTGTAAAAACTACGAATTTACACAATTACTGGGCAAGAAATTTCCCAGCTTTGAACAATTTATTTGAACAATTTTCTTGGCAGTACAGTAATATTTCATTGCTGTGGATAAAACATTGAAATTTGTAGAATTTTTAGAAGCAACAAGTGTGCAATACATATTGAATAATATACTGTACTGTAAGTTCAGATTCAAAGAAAAACTACAATACAAAAGCTACTTTTGCCTTGTTCTTGAACTGAGGTCACTCTGTCTACTAGGTTATCTGACTGCCTTTCATAATTCTATTTGAAAATCCAATTGCATATTTTTAAAAATTCCAAAAGTTGAGTCTTAATTCTAAGTGTTTTACATATATGTTACACAGAACTTAAACCCTTAGTAATGTAGTCATGAATTGGAAGTGAAGTACCTTAAAAATAGGTAGTAATCATCTCAAATTTACAGTTACTAATGGCACCTGCCTTTTTAAGTCTTGATTTGCTTCAGAGTACATTTAGCCTGCACTAAACTGTTCTGTTAAGGTGGCGTATGTCCTAACTAAAATGGTCCACACAATGCTTAACAATACGAAAGAAGAAATGTGTAACAACAGGAAAAAAAAACAGTTTTTCTATACAACTCCCACAAACTTAGTGAAACCTGGAAGAGACTGGTTTGTTTAAGATATTACCTAAGCAGATTGTAAACAAGTGGCCTTCAAGTTTTAGTTTGTTACTACATTCTTGGTACAATACTATTGTACACAGAATGTCATTTTCAATTTTAGTTTAAAAGATATGCCTTTTTTTAAATTATGAGTCAGCTATAATGCTTTTTTTTTTTTTTACCAAATTCCAGACAATGATGTTATGCTTCTACCAAATACAACACTTATGTATGCTGGTCACAACTCTCCCATAATTAGAGAATAGACAGGGGCCCGTATCTATTCTAAAGGCAACTTCATGTCCCCCTCTGATTACTGAACATTTCAAAAAAATTAATCTTTACTGTAAATTTTTCATGCATCAGCAGGCTAGGGGATTGTTGAAATCTGCAGCTGAAATGGATACCTTTAATTGGTTTACCTCATGTAATATAGACTGCTAGCAATGATCCATATCAGAAAAAGTTGATTTTGATGATGATTTCAATATCTCATCTTCAAATTTGTGGGAGAACTCACTTGATGTAAAGAGAACTCTTCAGCTATAGTCATGACAAACCCTTTAAGAGCTAACCTGTACCATATATCCATCATTTTTATATGACCCACATTCATGGTCTTTGAAATTCCTAGACACAGCAGTCTTTAAGACAGATGATAACAGCAGAAACTACTCATGCGCTACCTAGATCCACAGCTATGTGGTAATTACCTGTCACTTTTTTTGGTGTTTGCTACACACAGCTAAAAGCATAATTATGTTAAGCTGTTCTCAATACTTGATTGCCTAAAGAAATTACTGAATCATTAAATATTTTGTCTTTTTCATAGCTTTATCCAGACACTCAGTGCTCAAGGAATTAAAAATAACACCTTAACAAGTAGATATTCTGTTAAATAAAGGTATAAGCCACAAAGGAAAGATAAACAACTAAGTAGCTGCAAGATCTTTTGACTCAACGTCCTTTGCTTAGCAGATTTGTCTGCTAAGTAAAGGGCATTGAGTCGAAAGATCTTGTAGCTACTCCTTTGTTTATCTTTCCTTTGTGGCTTACCTTTATTTATGCATTTATCACATTCCAAACTTTCGTGATTCAGTTATACATATTCTGTTAAGAAAATCTTTCCAACTTCACATACTAGTAAACAAGGAAACATTTAAATACATCACTACCTTTTGGAGGGAAATTTTTCTTTACATAACTTTGTAATTCAGTCTAAGTGGTTTAGGGTAATTAGGTAATAAGGGGTTCCTTTGGTTTGACATTAGACTTTCATTATAGGTTTATCAGTTAACATTTACTCTTACATTTTCTAGAGGCTTTGTGGTTGTTTATTATAGGCTTAGTTACAGTACTATTTAGCATGTGAAATGTGTGTTCTCTTCATACTTTTGATGTCTTTTCTAGTAATATTTCAGTTTTTCTTCCTAATTACACTTTGGTGTTTCACCCTGTATCAAAGTAAGTGGTATTTTTTCATATAAATATTAGATTGTTTTCATTTCAGTATAGTTTCAATTACATATTTACTGCATCAGTAATTAGCAGAGATTAGCTATTTGTGCTTAAATTAAGCAATGACAGATTTGCCTCGATTTCTTCCAAATCTTCTGTAATGTATTAATTTGAGCTACTCTGAGTACAGGTTTGCGTATGCTGGCAGAACTAACAAGATGTATTTATCTGCTGCCTTATTGGATTTTTAAATATGAAGGAAAAACAGAAATTATTAAAAAAAATTACTTTGATATACTGAGGATAATAGCTATACTACAAAGGACTTCAGAGCAACCTTATCCTAACAATGCTACTACCTCCCAGTTTTTATTTATAGTATTTTAGCTTTACAATATGTTTTTCAGAATGTAACCCACTGTAACTCCAGAGAACATTTTGTACTGCAGAAGAGGAGGATACTCTTACACCTGAAACAGTTAATCCCCACTTGGTTCAAGCAATAGAGACAGATCTTCAGCAAATATTATTGCAACAAGTACAAATAACATATTCATTTGGCAAACACATGCAGTGGGTATTCGTGAGAGCCTCACATGTTGGGAGAAGCATATTTTAAGGCATTTATATTTTTCCAGGCAACCTCAAGAGTTGCCCTAATCACTAAAACTGATTATATAAGCAACAAAGAAAACCATCAGCCACGTTCATTTTGTTTCATTTATTAGCCTCATGATAAGGCAAACTTCCAAGGCATATTTTCCACAGGTTGCAGATCTCCCTAGCATTTCAATGGAGTTTTTATAGAAATTTTAGGTAAAAGTATCACCTGGAGCTTGACTGACCTCTATGGTATGCAATATACAATAAAAAAAAATAGTCATTTTACTTTAAATTTTGGGTGCCTGCCAATCCACACCACTCACTAAATTTCAGTGACTGAAAAATGCACAAGTCATAGTTAGCAACTAGATGTAATATCAGAAAAACCTATGTACAGCAATACCTATGTAATTATATCATATAAAGTTTTAACTCATCTATGTAAACTTAAGATAATAATATATCATACTGTATATGCAATCATATGAAAAAAATGTCCTATTAATCCCACACTTGCATCTTGGGTTATGATAGAAATGGAATACTTTCTTTCCAAATACTGAATTACTGGGGGAATCTGGCATTAAGATAGTGAAAATGTCCCAATAAAGTAAAAGAAAAAAAAGCACTAGTATTTAAAAATACTAATAACTCTTGAAGTAAGTAAATTTACCTGGGCAAACATGTCCTTGGTGATTTCCTTCTTAAGTTCATCTTCAGCAGACTGATTGTCAGTTGGAGCAATCTTGGCATGAAATCTACGTACCAAGTTTTTCTTCTCCTTAGTCTCAACCGACAATTTTATTTTTTCCTTTAAAGATTCCAAATTAAATCTAATAGTTCTTGACTTTCTATTGGAAGTATAGTTTTCAGGATTGTATTCTTCATACACAACTATTTTCTTGTTTGGGCTTGGAGACAATCTGTTTACCTCACTAAATTCATTATCATACTTTTCATTTGTTACTGTCTTTGCATCATATGCACTTATTTCCATGTCTCCAGTGTCATCATTTCCAGTGATACTTTTCTTTTTATCTGATCTCTTGGCTAGCAAATTATTCAAGAAATCACTGGCAGCTTTGTTAGCTTCCTTACAACTTGGAGATTGTAAACTAGTTGAATAAAACTGTGACAAAACATTTTTGGCATCAATTTTATTTCCAATTTGAGGGTCACTCACTTCAGTTTCACCGCTAAATGCAGACATATTTTGATTACTAGCACTACAAGCTACATTACAAAAATCACCATCTTCAGTATGGTAGCTTTTTGTTTGGATTTTGCAATCAGATCCATTTGACACAGATGTGTCTTGGTTTGAACTCTCCTCAAGTACTCTCAATGATTCAATATTGCTGGTATTTCTGCAACAAAGGGAGTCTTCATTTTCCTGTAGGTCTTCAGGAAGGTTACTTGTGTCTCCTGAGAAAGCAATACCACATTTGTCTAGATCCTCCAATTTTTCAACACCCTCCACAAATGGACCATGTGTGTTTGTATCTTCTTGTAATTCATCATCTGCCTTTGACTGCAGATCAGTTGCAACACCATTTGATGGAGAGGCACAATCAACCTCAGAACATGGATCACTTTTACTTTCCAATGGTAATGACTTACTTTTGAAAAAACTGTCAAGTTTTGGTTCTGAAATAAAAAAAATAATAAAAATTTAATTTAATTTTCAAAGTGAGCTAAACACTTAAAATCATTTCCTTTTCTGCCCTATAAATCTTGAAAGGACAAGCTAAAAGGACAGACAAAATAGGAAAATCCAGCAACTTAGAACAGAAAACCCAAAGTTTTATCTGCCAGTTTCAACACATTCATTCTCAAGTCCCAGTGAGAAAACCATAATCAGTTAAAATATGCTAAACACTTACCAATACACACCTAGCTCAGTGGTAAAAGGACAGATCACAGTTGCTAGCTTTATTAGTCTTGGGCATATCTGAATATTCCTATTCTCTAACTTCTGTCTCTTGTCTTTTTAAGTCTGTCTTAAAATTCTGATGTTCCTTTACCTAATGCAATAAGATTTCTAGGTTTTTGTATATCACATTCTGCACTATAAGTACATTTTCTATATTATTGTCTTATAAAACTTAAGTGTAAAACTGGTCCAATGAGACGATGCTGAAAACCTAAGCAACAAAAATTACGTACACCAATTACAAATCTTATGAGAACAAATTTTAAACAATAAGTACAGTAACAAATTTTAAATACATAATTTTGTTTACATATCCCTCTAGTCCGTAGTTCTTGGGAAAATAAAAATATTTAATTTTATAAAAGTTCTACATGAGTTTCAGTAGTTGTGCAAACCTCTGCCAATGCTAAGCGATGTGTCCCTTAAATCAGTCTCTTCTCATAACAGTTACATTCTTTTCATCCCAAAACCTAATCACTTACTGCCAGTCAAAGCATATTTATTAAACTTCATTACCAACATCTATACAGTTTTCCCAGATTCGCGGACTCACGCATTCGTGGATTTTTATCGGGAACATTTTCCTCCATTTATTCGCGGAAAATTTGCCTGTTCGCAGTATTTTTCTATGAGAAATACCCAGAAATTCCTGTTTTTTTTCTCTTTTTTTTTGTCTTTTTAGCAATTTCATCATAAAATGCACTTTTTGTGATAAAACTATTAAAAAAAACAAGTATACAAATTTTTAGTGGGGTTTTCTTGAGTTTTAACTAACAAAATAGGCTGTTTTCAACATTTTTATAGGGTTCCAACTACATGTGGAATCTAACTATTCGCAGGGAGTCTGATACACATCCCCTGCGAATAAGGGGGGACCACTGTATATTACTACTAATATGTAATACTTTAGGTTTCTTGAATTACTGTATATTTGAAATAAGGCTAAGAAATGCACCTAAAAAGGTTCCTTCTCTCGAAAAAGAGGTTTTGACAAAGGAAAAACCTATTTTTGGTAGTAAGCGTTGAGCCTTCAAGGTCTAAACTTTGCTCCAAGTGACCCACCTAATGTCAAAGAATTCTCTTTTAGCTGGTCTTGTGGCCAGGCATTGTGTCATAAGGATAACATTATCATGCGTGATGGAGTATAAATGAACTCAAGATAAGATGGCACTTTCTCTTATCCTCAGCGAATGCTGAACCCAATTTACCTACGTCAAAAAACCGCAGGAAGAAGTGGCTATGCATCACTTTGTTTATGCATGACCTGAAACAGAGACCAAGATGCCAATTATGTACTTTCTGTTGGTCAATGCAGAATGATCTCTTACCAAAATCCCATGGATTTTCGTCAATGAAGTGGGAGGGTTTTGAGGACTCAACAGCAACTACCAAAAACAGGTTTTTCCTACAGCAAAACCTGTTTTTTGATAGTGTAGTCACTGTCTCGTCCTCAAGAAATCCCGACTCACTCCGACACCACAGTTTCAGTGGTTGGGAATACAATGGGATCTCAAATCACACAACTTTCGATCCCGCCGGAGAAACGAAGGGAAATAGCAAAGGCTACAAGGCACTTCCTCAAAGGCAGACAAACGTCCCGGGGGGAACCAAGAATCTTAGGTTCACTCCAATTCGCCTCAGTAACAGATGTTCTACTAAAAGCCAAACTGAAGAACATAAACCGGGTTTGGCGGGCCAGAGCGAACAGGAAATTGCAAGACAAAATTTCCCGCATCCCTCAGATACCACGGAAGAGACTCTGTCCATGGACAGAAGTCAAGAACCTGGCAAAATCAATACCATTACAGTTCCCTCCACCAAGTTTAGTGGTCCACACAGCCGCCTCACTAAGCCGTTGGGGGGGATACTCCCAATACGGAAAGGTTCAAGGCGCTTGGCCACTAACACTCCGCCAGCTTCATGTCAATGTTTTAGAAGCCATGGCAGTATTTCTAACCCTAAGGGAACTCTCTCCGGCGAGGAGGATCCATATCAGGTTAGTATTAGACAGTGCAGTAATAATCCACTGCATAAACAGAGGATGTTCCAAATCAAGCCACATAAATCATGTCATGATAGCAATCTTTTCGTTGGCAGCAAAGAACCAGTGGCATCGGTCAACAACTCACCTGGCAGGAGTAAGGAACGTAGTGGCAGATGCACTGTCAAGGACAACTCCACTGCAGTCGGAATGGTCCTTAGACGACGTGTCATTCAAATGGATCAGTCAGCAAAGCCCTGGTCTCCAAGTAGACTTATTTGCAACAGAATCCAACCACTAGTTACAGTGCTATGTGGCTCCCAATCTGGACCCCATGGCCCAGACCACAGACGCCATGTCCATAGATTGGAACATTGGCAGAGGATTTACCAATTTCCTCCAATAAATCTACTAATGAAAGTCCTGGACAAACTCAGATCCTTCAAAGGACGGATTACACTTGTAGCTCCCAACTGGCCCAAGAGCAATTGGTACCCGTTACTAGGGGAATTGGGACTCCGCCTCCAACAGATCCCCAACCCGAGGCTAACACAATCAGTACAAAAGAGGACTGTGTGCGCTTCCTCAAGGATTCAGAATGCCCTAACTTTATGGACTTCATGAAATTTGCGGCGCAGAAAGATGACAACATGGATCCTATTAACACCTTGTTTCTAGAATCAGACAAACGTGAATCTACGCTTAGGCAGTACGATTCTGCGGTAAGAAGCTAGCCTCTTTCCTGAAAGACTCATAAGTAAGACGATGAATACAAATCTGGCTGTTACTTCTTTAGGACCCTGTTTGAGAAGGGCCTAGTAACTAGTACTATTACCACAACTAAATCTGCCTTAAGGAAAATATTCCAGTTTGGTTTTAACATTAATTTAACAGATTTATATTTTTCATCGATTCCGAGAGCATTGTGCTAGATTAAGACCAGCAGACAGACCTCATACAGTCTCCTGGTTTCTAAATGACATACTTAAACTAGCTTCAGACACTGACAATGAATCATGTCCTTATACAACCCTCCTTAGGAAGATTTTATTCCTTGTAAGCCTAGCTTCAGGAGCCAGAATATCAGAATTGTTGGCTCTTTCTAGAGATCCAAATCATATTGACTTTCTTCCATCCGGAGAAGTTCTATTATTATCAGATCGGAATTCTTGGCTAAAAACGAAGATCCTCAGGGCAGGTGGTCCCCCTGGAAGATTGTCCCACTTCCACAGGATCTATCCCTTTGCCCAGTCAAAACATTGAGATCATTTTTAGACAGAACTTCCAATAAAATTTCAGGTCCTTTATCCATTAGAGAGAATGGTGGTACAATCTCACTAAAAGCAGTTAGACAACAAATTCTGTATTTTATTAAACAGGCTAACCCGGAATCAGTCCCGCATGTACATGATGTCCGAGCAGTAGCTACCTCAATTCATCACTTCCACCACATGAACTTTGATGACCTTACAAAGTATATGGGATGGAAGTCACCGAAAGTATTTAAATGCCACTACCTTAAATCCTTAGAGGCCCTTAAATATTCAGTAGTGGCAGAAGGGAACATTGTTTCCCCTGACACAGCCTAGTCATGTTGAAATACCTAGTCGTAATATGTCTGCCCTTCTTTTAGCTCTTTCTCTCCTACCTGCCTCGCTTATAGCCCCTAGCCTTCACCTAGGTAGTTTCACTTGGATTGCACAATTGAACCATTCTTGTACTGTATATATTTAACTATTATCATATTTCATATATGTAAAATATCTTATATTACTTGATGTAGTAATATCTTATATTACGTGGTGTAGTAATCACCCTGGTCTTACCAGAACTTGGTTGTGGTATTTATATATACTTCATAGAGTAAGGACCTAGACTAAAGATATTTGTTAAAACTTTACTTTAGATTTAAGGGAACTTGATTAAAACAGGGTAGAATTACTTGAACAGTTTAATTTCTCCCTTCCGGTAGCCAATTTCAAATGGTGCAAACATTACGACAATCGGACAAAAAAATTTCTGGTTTTTTCGGAAGAGTTACCACGAGGATGTAAGGAAATTTTTTTTCCATAAATTCACCATAAATCGAAATATTTTGCTAGAGACTTCCCATTTGTTGCAAAATAAAGGTAAATGATTGAGTATTACCAGAATGTAAGAGTTTTAGCTTACAATTGCGTTTTTTTACCATTTCGGTCGAGTAAAAGTTGACCGGATGTTGAAATTTTGGCACTTATCGTTATTTATATGAAAATATTCCAAAACTGATAAAAACTAAAAACTACACACGAGTTGTTTTTTGTTGTATTCTACATGAAATTGCACACATTTTCATATATAATACTCCATGTAACGGCTAATATAAAATGGCGCAAAAATTATGTCAAAGTGACAAAATAATTTCTGAGATGTGTCGCTGATGCTTGTTAGTGCGAGAAGAAAGAAATTCACACTTGCGCGCCTGGGTAATGATTGTAAACAAAAAAACACCTTGATCCGTGAGCTCCCAGCATCCCCCAAGGCGCGTGATTCAAAAGTTTTCGCCTAGTAGGCCTATAACTATTTTTATGTCGATCTTCTCCATCTACACAACATCTGAAAGACTACATCATTACATTACAAGAAATTGTGTTATCTAAAATAAAAATCATTGTGTTCAGGAACATAGAATATACAAAACAATTTAAAATTATATAGTATAAGAAAAAAGCTCCAAGAGTTATAGCAAGAATAGATAAATTAATCATTACAGCAACAGAGAAAAACATGAAACATTTCAGTATGTTAAATAATGCAAAGTATAAACAAAAATATTCAAACACAGAAGAGAGAGCCGAATGGCATGACAGAGAAGGAACGCACATCTCATCGAGACTGCAGCCAAAAGTACAGTGTAGATTTGAGTGCAATCTGACTAGGTGAGCAGTTCTTCTACCTTCAGTAACTTACCATAACCACCTTGCAAAAAGTTTAACAGCAGGATTTACAGCTAGCTGAAGGTTAACCCCATACATAAAGACCAAGGGTTTGTATTTGTGTAGGAACAATAAAACAATTCTGACTCATTTTACAATAAGTAACTGCATGGGTGATTTTTACAGCACTGAATACATTAACCCAAAATATAGCCACTCTAGTGGAATACTTACGTTTACTGCTTGGGCTTGAACAACCCTCACCCTGAGAATGTGAGCGCTTTAATCCAGAGGCTACAGGAGAAGATAATATATTTCCGTAGGACTCTGATGCTGGTGACCCACTAACATTACGGCCAAACTTAAGAACAAGTGAAGATATGCTGTCGTTAGAACTGACTTTTTGGCTGCCATTTCCAGAAATGCGAATGCTTTCTGGTGAACCAAAAGACCTATTAAGCGAAATATCTAAGGAAGTGTTCTGCATTCTGTAAGTACTTGGGATGTTCTCAAAAAGCTTTATCAGTGAAGTCTGAAACAAAAAAGATGAAAACAATAATACAGCAAAAATTAAATAAAAAAAATACTTTAGATATATCTTAACCTCCCATAAATTGTTCTGGGTTTTGACTAATATTATGTTTACTTAAGAATAAGAATGGAAATTTCTAACATTCAAGTTACTCAAAAAGAAAATCATCTTTATTTCAAACCTGAAGGAATTATTAAAATCAATTCTGACCTTGCAGAGGAGTCTACAATGAAATAATGCATAAATCTATAATTCCTAAAACATTGAACATGGTTAATTTCAATACTAACAGATAACCACCACCTCCAAAGAAAGTTACAAGCCACTTAGACCCCTAGCAATGTTAAAATTCTTTTGGACATACATGAACAGAGAATGCATGTTTGATAAAGTCACTAACATTACAATTAACAATGAAGAAGAATCCTCATACATTTAACAAGAGATGTTAACCATTCAGTATGTACCTGGTAAGATAGCACTCCAAAAGGTGCAAGGTTTGTACCATCTACTATAATTATAAGAACTACAAACCTTATTTCCTAAACTTTGAACCAAAACTACAACTTGGAAGGTAGGCAGCTGACTACTGAGCTCTGGAGTTAAGCTCTTGACTTGTCAAGATTTGTACTATGTGCTTACATACATGGCAAATTTTATTTCGTATTCTTCAAGCCCAAGCTGCAACTTAGAAAGGAGAGAGCTAATTACTGAACTTTTATTGCTGTCGTCAACCTAAAATCTGTTTTAAAGTTGGTACAATTATATGTTATGTACCTATAACCTTACTTATATCTAACATACAACTCTCATAGGCAAGTGACAAAAGGAGCTGTTTCAGGAATATTATTATTCCTTTATTATAGATTATTCACAACAAGAAACAACTCCTGCACAGTGATATTCTCCACTAAAACACTAATACATAACTCAAATAAATTTTTCATATAAAAAGTACATGCTACATATAATTGAAATTTCTCATACAACTTAAAGATGGGCTGGTGGTTTTCAGAAGTGATTTTTTCACATTGTGTACTTAATTTTTTTTTTATGGTGCATACATCCCATGTCTTCTGTAAGACTAAATTAGCAACACATTGTTTAACAGGTTTTATGGGAAGAACTACATCTATTGCAGGTTGCAGGTAATATATTGCATGTTGTCTTGTGTAGGAGGGGCAAAATAACAAGCCAAGATGATTCACCTTTCACCTAGCTGGTGAGGTAATTAAATTTAAGGAATATGCCTCCAAATCAGGCAAAGACATTGCCTGTTTTCAGGTATTTGAGGCAGACCTGTTCCAAATGTAAATGCATTGGTGGCACCAAGCTTTTGTTTTTCTGCGGAGATCACATTACTGATGAGACAGAGAATGATTGAAAAAAGGAAAGTTGAAAGGCTGTTTTGTAATCAGGTCATATGATTTTAACACCTTGGCTGAATTTAGTACTACATTATTCAAAAGCCTTCTAGCAAAGACAAAATTGACATGTCTTGTATCTGATTTACAAAGAGACTCCTTGGTTCTCCTAGCAATTCTTATCAGTGAGTACAGGCAGTCCCCAGGTTACGACGGGTTTGGCTTACGACGTTCCGAGATCAAGGCGCTTTTCAATTATATTCATCAGAAATTATTTCCAGGGTTACGAGGCCTACAAAGTTCATCTGGTATATGAAATATGACACCAAAAATGCAAAATAATCAATATTTGAAGGTTTTTTAAGTAAAATGCAATAAGAATGCAGTTTACTTAGTTTTCAATGCACCCCAAACATTAAAAGTAAGGTTTTCTTAGGGTTTTTGATGATGTTCTGGCTTAAAACGATTTTCGTCTTACAACGCATCTCAAGAACAGAACCCCCATCGTAACCCGGGGGCTGCCTGTATATGATTATCTCACAGTTAATATACTAAGTAGCTGAAGTGCTGACACCCGGTACTGGAGATGAACACTGCCACATAGTTTGACATTTTTACATTCATTTCAAAGGCTGAGATGTATGTGCCGACAGGTACTTCAGGGTCTTCAAAGGTGAGGGTGATATCATTGTGTATGGAACCTTATGTACTTAACAAGAACTACCAGGTCACATCTAATATTTCTACTTTAATGAAGTCATAAGATTTTTTTATCAAATATGGCTTTTCTACCATATCTAAAATTCAGATGAGGATTTATTCCTGTCATCATCTCTTCATTTAATTTGATGACCCGGAATGTAAGATCGAGTCTTTAGATTTTGTACAATCAAAACTGCCTTGCCTTACCCAAACCTAGTAATATTTTCATACATTTTGACTTGCTTTTGCAAGTATCTGCAAGGTTAGGTTCCAGACACCACACAAAGCTAAAAAATGCTTACTTCTAGAATTGGAAGGCTAAATATGACCCTAATCAAGTTCCCTGATTTAACCCTATTACGCCGATTGGACGTATGAAACGTCGAGTCAAAATGTCTCCCGTATGCAGAATGGACGTATTATACGTCAACTCAAAAAAGTTTTTTTTAAAATTCGCGGAAAATTACTTATAGGCCTACCAGCCGAAAACTTTTGAATCACACGCCTTGGGGGATGCTGGGAGTTCACAGATCAAGGCGTTGTTTTGTTTACAATCGCTACGCAGGCACACAAGCGCGAATTTCTTTCTTATCGCACTAAAAAGTATCAGTGACACATCTCGACAATTATTTCGTCACTTTGACATAATTTTTGCACCGTTTTAAATTATCCGTTACATGGAGTATTATATATGAAAATGTGCGCAATTTCATGTAGAATACAACAAAAAATACTCATGATTGTAGCTTTTATCAGTTTTGAAATATTTTTATATAAATAAGGATAAGTGCCAAAATTTCGACCTTCGGTCAACTTTGACTCTACCGAAATAGTCGAAAAACGCAATTGTAAGCTAAAACTCTTATATTCTAGTAATATTCAATCATTTGCCTTCATTTAGCAACAAATTGGACATCTCAAGCACAATATTTCGATTTATGGTGAATTTATGAAAAAACTTTTTCCTTACGTCCGCGCGGTAACTCTTCCGATAAATTTTTTCGTGCGATTGTCCTAATGTTTGCACCATTTTAAATTTGTCGTTACATAAAGTTTTATATATGGAAATGTGAACAATTTCATGCACAATACAACTAAAAACAATCCATGGTTGTAGCTTTTATCAGTTTTGAAATATTTTCATATAAATAACGATAAGTGCAAAGATTTCAACCTTCGGTCAACTTTGACTCTACCGAAATGGTCGAAAAACGCAATTGTAAGCTAAAACTCTTATATTCTAGTAGTATTCAATCATTTACCTTCCTTTTGCAAGGAATTGGAAGTCTCTAGCACAATATTTCGATTTATGGTGAATTTATGAAAAAAAACAAATTTCCTTACGTCCGCGCGGTAACTCTTCCGAAAAATCAGAAATTTTTTCGTGCGATTGTCGAAATGTTTGCACGGTTTAAAATTAGCCGTTACATAAAATTTTATATACGAAAATGTGAGCAATTTCATGTAGAATACAACGAAAAATGATTGAAGGTTGTAGCTTTTCTCTTTTTCAAATTATTTGCATATAAATCACGATAAATAGAAAAAAACCACGTTCGGTCAACTTTGACTCTACCGAAATAGTCAAAAAACGCAATTGTAAGCTAAAAATCTTACAATCTAGTAATATACAGTCATTTATCTTCATTTTTAAACAAATTTGAAATGTCTAGCACAATATTTAGATTTATGGTGAATTTTAAAAACAAAACTTTCTTTCCCTCCGCGCGCTGATTCGCAGCCGCAAATCTCCAAAATGCGTACATCGCATTCTCCTAATATTTGCTCCTTTTCATATTAAGCATTTTATACAGTTTCATATATGAAAATGTGCACAAATTCATGAAAAATACAAATAAAAATATTTGAAGGTTGTAGCTTTTCTCATTTTTGCAATATTTGCATATAAAAAAATATATATATAAAAATTTCGACATTTGGTCAACTTTAACTCGTCCGAAATGGTCAAAAACTGCAATTCTAAGCTAAAACTCTTACAGTATCATAATATTCAATTATTTGTCTTTATCTTGAAACAAATTGGAAGTCTCTAGAACAATATTTAGATTTATGGTGAATTTTTGAAAAAAAAACATTTTTTTACATCCGCGCGTTACGAATTCATTCATCATTTTGTGATATAATTTTTTCTGTGTTGCTTTGATAATTTTACAATGTGTTATATATCAAAATTATCGCAATTTAGTGTACAATACAACAACAAAAAAGTAACTCGTTAGCTTTAACTGTTTTTTGCACAGCTCGATTTGAATACAATTATGTATGAATTTTTTTTTTGTCACTACCATATATCACATTATTTATATATGATAATGATATTTTTTTTAATTTCTGATGGTTGCATACTAAACTTCAGCCAATGACAAAAAAGGAGCCAAAAATGGACTCTTAATCTTGAAAGCTAAGCGCGCTGTGATTTTTTTAAAAAATTATTTTTTTCGCTTCCGCGCTCACTCCAAACCCGCCTCGGCATACGGGAGACGTTTTGTTTTTTAGGGCTTAGGCGTAAGAGGGTTAAGCTAACTTTTAAATAAAAAAGTTACTGTAATTTCATTTAAAAGTTAGCTTAATACATTACCCTTAAAAAAATAAACAAATGGTTGGTAAAAATATAGGTGTGAGAAGATTATGTAAGTACAATCTCTTTCTCTCTTCTTTCCCCCTTACCATCGACCAATATATTTTTAGAAAACTTCTCAACCACTTTTAAGACATTCTGTATTCTGTCTCTTTCTCTTTGTTTTAAAATTCCTTTTCATGAACAAACAGGGCTTTTTATTTGGCCTAATACAACTCTTAGTTATGTGTCTATGTTTTGGAACCGCACATTTACAGTTCTAGATGGTATAGGTAAAACTAGATCAATTTAAAACCATCTACCGCTAACTTTGAATGAGAGAGAGAGAGAGAGAGAGAGAGAGAGAGAGAGAGAGAGAGAGAGAGAGAAATTGTCCTTACTTAAGAAGAGTGAAATTATTTATGAATTGTCACAAAGACAGAGAGAGAGAGAGAGAGAAACCATGTAAAAATCATTGACCTGCTAATCAGCAACACGGCCCCCATGTCACATTACTTGACATATTTGACAGCTGTGGCTTCATCTTCTCTTCTAGTTGTAATAACAGTTATACAGTGGACCCCCAGTATTCGCGTTCTCTGGATTCGTGGACTCAAGCACTTGCGGATTTCTCTCAGGAACATTTCCCCGCATTATTCGCCTATTTGTGGTATTTCTCTAAGAGAAATATCCACAAATTCCTGTTTTTTTTAATAAATTTCATCATAAAATGCACTTTTTGAGATAAAACTATAAAAAAACCAGATATAAAAAGTTTCAGTGGGTTTTTCTTGAATTTTAACTAACATAATAGGAGGTTTTAAGCATTTTTATAGGGGTTCCAACCATTCGTGGGTTCTAACTATTCACAGGGTGTCTGGAACACATCCATCGCTGATATGGGGGACCACTATATATCGTTATTATTATTATTATTATTATTATTATTATTATTAATTATTATTATTATTATGTTTGAAAATAATAATAAACATATGCACCATAAAATTCTCTCATCTCAGTAAGATGAGAGAGAGAGAGAGTGAGAGAAGAACTGTCCTTACTTAACCCTTAATGAACAGATATCTTCTCAGGAGTAGTAACAACAGGTTTGGGGTGGTGGACAGGATTGATGCTGTAGAGAAGCAATATTAAGCGCCATCAGTTTGGAAAGAATCGGGTGGAAAAGAGGTGCCAATACTTCTATTGCCTATAAGTTTACTAATGGCAACTTTTACACTGGCTAAAATCATGTATCTGGCATCTCAGGACTTCAGTTCTGCTTCTGTCTCTTATGACGTCTTTTTGTAAATTTGCTCATAAATATACCAAGTGGCTGCTGTTGGCTTTTGTTCTTGTCTTTAACGATAGTATGTCAGCATTAAATGTAATTTTGCAAAGAAATATTAGAAAAAACATTTATCAAGGAAAAAAGTTACTGAATCTTTATTCTTGGAAAAATTTACATAAATATTTTTCAACAAATATGCTAAAACTTTGTTACTGATTTTATTTCTCATCTGTTTTGATATTGTGATGGCTGTAATTATAGTTTTACAAAATAAAATAAAATTATTTATTAGAAAAAATATATAAGTTGGTAAAATTTATGACTGTCTTGTAAGAAGCCCCACAAGGGATTGTTAATAGTAAATAGTCATTTTAAACTTCTCGTGGAAGGTGGAAGGCAAGGAAAGTTTTTTTTTTTCTCTCTCTCTTTCACAATGTGCATTTGCATATGAGGGTCTCAGAACCACAAAGTTGTAAATGCCACCCCCACCAATATTGAGTTAGTCATACCAGTAGATTTGGCAACGTTTCTTCTGTCTATTTGTTGCATTTCTATGCTATTCAGGAGTTTCAAAAAGGTTGAAATCCCTACTTGAGCAGTAGGAATTATCGATTTTGTCTACATGAATGAACGTAGTGTTGCGCGGAGGTTAGAAGAGCTCAGTTAGAACCACAAGGAAGCACGTTCGCAGCTCAAGAGTGAGTCAATGAGAGCGAGCGTCAGCAAGCGGGTAGTCAGTTCTGAGCCAATCAACATTTTTCCCCATAAGGCGCTCATAAGTGTCGGTCAATCACCGCACAGTTTACAATCTAGTGATTTTCACGGTGGAATTCGGTTGTCCACTGTGTTGTGGTTTTTTTTTATTAGTATCCCTTATTTAGCGCCATTATGCCTTCCTCAGATAGTGAAAGTGATCAAAATGAAGCTGTGCAACAGCCAAGAGGAAGAAAAAGGCCAAGGAATGAAGCGTCATGGAAGAAAAACAGTGTTAAGTTATTGCATGACGCCGGCCAAGAATGTTTCTCGGCGTACATGCCAACTTGTACCTGCACCGTTGCATGTATGTAGGTTGCTTTAGCAGGTTTGGTAGGCGTATAGTGGAGGCTTTGTTCCATGGGTTTTATGGTTTGGGAGATTATGATAAGCAAACTGCATACATTCAGTCGTTGGTTACGACCAACCCAATAAAAAAACGTCGTGTTACGACTGGAGAGAAGCCCCCACATAAAGAGAAAGCGTATGCTTATTGTGTTAAGTATGATAATGTTACGCATAAAGTTTTTAAGCAAGGCTTTCTTTCTATTTTTGTCATTAGTGATAAGCGAGTGATTACCGCATTGCAAAAGAACACAATAGTAGGTACACCGATCTATTGCTGTTATAACATGAATATAATAACACTTTTACACATTTAATTATGGTTTAAGTGCTGGTTATGAACAAAATATACACAGATGTGAGGGGTTAGGCATACATTTTGAATGCTAGCACACAAGCGCACCCCACAATTTTGTTTTAATTTTCAAAAAAAGTTTATAAAGGGTAGGGCTTTCATATGATACTTAGTTTAAATCAATATCTTTCTTAGAAGCAGAGTAATGAATGCTAGACTTTGAGGGCAATTTACTCATTTTTTAAAAAGTGGCGTTTACCACCTTGTGGTTCTGTGGCCCTCATATGTTCCTTTTTCCATTGATGGGATTTTTTGTAAATTGGCCAACCTCAAAGTTTACCTGCCCTGAGGAGCTGCATATTGATTTGTTTACCCATGCACTAAGGGTTAAGAGTGAAATGGAAAAGTTATTTTATTTCTTTGAAATATACTATCACATACAAATTTTGTAGTTACAGTTATATTATTATTATTATCATATTATTATTAATATTATTCTTTTTTTTTTGCTCTATCACAGTCCTCCAATTCGACTGGGTGGTATTTATAGTGTGGGGTTCCGGGTTGCATCCTGCCTCCTTAGGAGTCCATCACTTTTCTTACTATGTGTGCCATTTCTAGGATCACACTCTTCTGCATGAGTCCTGGAGCTACTTCAGCCTCTAGTTTTTCTAGATTCCTTTTCAGGGATCTTGGGATCGTGCCTAGTGCTCCTATGATTATGGGTACGATTTCCACTGGCATATCCCATATCCTTCTTATTTCTATTTTCAGATCTTGATATTTATCCATTTTTTCCCTCTCTTTCTCTTCAACTCTGGTGTCCCATGGTATTGCGACATCAATGAGTGATACTTTCTTCTTGACTTTGTCAATCAACGTCACGTCTGGTCTGTTTGCACGTATCACCCTATCCGTCCTGATACCATAGTCCCAGATGATCTTTGCGTGATCGTTTTCTATCACTCCCTCAGGTTGGTGCTCGTACCACTTATTACTGCAAGGTAGCTGATGTTTCTTGCACAGGCTCCAGTGGAGGGCTTTTGCCACTGAATCATGCCTCTTTTTGTACTGGTTCTGTGCAAGTGCCGGGCATTTGCTTGCTATGTGGTTTATGGTTTCATTTTTTGTATTGCACTTCCTACATATGGGAGAGATGTTATTTCCATCTATCGTTCTTTGAACATATCTGGTTCTTAGGGCCTGATCTTGTGCCACTTTTTGTCATCATTCCTTTCAGTTTCCCTTCTTTAGCTCTCCCCTCTGTAGCCATTGCCATGAGTCATCGCTGGCTAGTTCTTTAGTCTGTCTCATGTATTGTCCGTGCATTGGTTTGTTGTGCCAGTCCTCTGTTCTGTCTGTCATTCTCCTCTGTCTGTATATTTCTGGGTCTTCGTCTACTTTTATTAGTCCTTCTTCCCATGCACTCTTTAGCCACTCGTCTTCACTGGTTTTCAGATATTACCCCAGTGCTCTGTTCTCTGTGTTGATGCAGTCCTCTATACTTAGTAGTCCTTTCCCTCCTTCCTTTCGTGTTATGTATAGTCTGTCCGTATTTGCTCTTGGGTGTAGTAATTTGTGTATTGTCATATGTTTCCTGGTTTTCTGATCTATGCTGCGGAGTTCTGCCTTCGTCCATTTCATTATTCCTGCGCTGTATCTGATTACTGGCACTGCCCATATGTTTATGGCTTTTATCATATTTCCGGCGTTGAGTTTTGACTTGAGTATAGCCTTGAGTCTCTGCATATATTCTTTCCTGATCGTGTCTTCATCTCTTGGTGTTTTATATCCCCTCCTTCCATTATTCCCAGGTATTTGTATCCTGTCTCATCTATGTGTTTGATGTTGCTCCCATCTGGTAGCTTTATCCCTTCAGTTCTCGTTACTTTGCCTTTTTGTATGTTGACTATTATTATTATTATCATTATTATTATTATTATTATTATTATTACTTAATCTTATTAATACTTGAAAATATTAATAAACATGCAATCATGCACCATAAAATTCTCTCATTTCAGTAAGAGAGAGAGAGAGAGAGAGAGAGAGAGAGAGAGAGAGAGAGAGAGAGAGAGAGAGAGAGAGAGAGAGAGAAATTACTTTTTATTATTTAATGTTACTTAATTTATAAACAAGCTTGAAAACCTATAAATCAAATAAAAAATTAACCCTTACTGGACAGGGTCATAAATCAATATGCAGCTCCTCAGGCTGGTAAAACTTTGAGGTAGGCCAATTTAAGAAAAAAACACCTCAAGAGAAAGAGAAGGACATGCACATACACATGGTGTAAAAAAACTATAAATCAAGTTTCCCTATCTTCAATGAGAAGTTGAAAATAACTATTTACAACCCCTTATGGAGCCTCTTTTTTTAAGACAATATCAAATTTTACCAAGTTACACATGATTTTTTTAATAAATAAATTCACTTTATTTTGTAAAATTAAAATTATACCTCATACAGTAAGAAAACAGATTAAGAAATAAAATTAGTAACAAATTCTGAGCATATTTGTTGTAAAATATTTACATACATTTACAGTGAATGAAGATGCAATAACTTTTTTATTTATACAGTCAACTGCTCCATTCGCGTTCTCAAGATTCCCGGACTCGCCTACTCGTGGGGAAATTCGCCTATTCACAGGTTTTTCAGAGATAAATATTAACTAATTAGCGTAGTATTTTTGTTATTTTCATGACAAAATACATTTTTTGATACAAAAATGACTTACTAATTTTCAAATATTAATACTGATTAATACTGCATTTGTAATTTTAATAAGATTAAATGATAGTATACGTATAATTAAAATAATAATTTTCTCCCTCTCTCTCTCTCTCTTACATAGATGTATGTTTTTTGTAAGGTAAATAAATGATTTACTAATTTTCAGATATTAATATCCATGAAAACAAAATACTAAAGTGAATTGGTAAGATTTTAGTTTATAAATTAAAAAATTATGTAAAAATGAAGGAAAATTCATCCTTTTTAGATCCAGGAACTAAGCTGAGGTCCAGAGCTGTCAAATATATAAACTGAACTGAATGTGGAATTTAGGCCAAAGGCTTGGCACTGGGACCTATGAGGCCATTCAGCACTGAAACGAAACTGACAGTAAAAGGGTTGACAGGTTTAACAGGAGGAAAACCCCACAGTTGCACTATGAAGCAATTGGTAGGAGAGGGTGGAAAGTAAGATGGAAGAATGAGAATATGAAAGGAGGTACAGTACAAGGAACAAAAGGGGTTGCAAACTAGGGATCAAAGGCACCCTGCAAAGAACATAAAGTAATGCCTACAGTGCACCACATGAGGTGCACTGACAGCACTAACCTCCTACGGGTTCATATATGTCAAATAATGTGACAGGAGGGGGAGTGAGTGTTGTGTTGCCAACTAAGTTCTTGTAATCTCTCAGAAGTTCAGCAAAATACAAGTAAGGATACAAGAGTATTTTGCTCAACATGTCTCTCATGGATAGATAATGTTATTAAATCGAAACTTAATGTGCAAATAGTAGAGGATGAAGAAGAGGAAAACAAAAAAGAAGAAAATAAAACTGAAATGACAGAAAAAAATAATGAAAAGAAAGAGCAGAACAAGAGTATGGATACAGAGATACTCATAGATACCACATATGAGGCAATAAAGCAGCATACATACGAATAAAAAAATTACGATACGACAACACAAAATAAAATCCCGAAGAGGCTTTACCCAGATCTGCACACTGATGGGAAAGAGCAAGAAAAAAAGAAAAGAAAGACACAGTCGGCACCCTTTTGAAAAGAGGGAATTGCAGATTCAGTGAAAGATATTACTATAAGCATCCCAAGGTATGTCACAATTATGAGATCTATGATACATGTGCATATCTAGAAGGCTATGAGGATGAAGGCAAGGATCTACATCCAAAAATATGCAAAAACTTAAAAGAAGGAAAAGGATGAAAGTTCAACAAAAAATGTAAATATATGCACCCTGTAGCCATGAACCAAAATCAATTAAATAATAAAATCCAAAATAGAAAAGAAACAAATAAAGAAAGGAACAAAAAACATGAGGTGAAGGAAAAAAGCAAGCCATCACCGCGATATGGAGTGTCACCAAAGAATTTCCAAGCATCAGCTCCAAGATACAGACCAAGACAGTGCAAGAAACAAGAACTGTATATACGATGCTAGGGGATGGTGCAGATACAGAGAAAATTGCAGATTCATACACAAAATGAATAATTATGATGAAGGAAGATCAAATATATTGGAAAAGTTGGATTTTTTAATGTCAGAATTTCTGGAAATGAAGAAAAGAACAATATACCAGAACAGGAAAGAGACATGGGAAAATCCTTATTATTACCCATATTAAATGAAGGGGATAACACGCAAACCATCACAGTGATGAATGCACAGGGTTTAGTTATGAGTAACTCAAAAAGAAAAATAAAGAGTTCTTAGAAGAACTAACCCAAATTGAAAAGAAAATAGATATAATGAATATAAGTGAAACCTGGTATTCCCAAGAGACTGGTAATGATGATCAAATAAAGGGGTTTCAAACTTATAGATCAGATAGAAAAAATAGGAATCAAGGAGGAACTGTGATATATGGGAAAGGCATAAAACAAGAAAAAATATATGAGAAATTAGTAACTCAGTGAGAACTAATAGCGGTAGGATTTGAATCTGAAAAATTGATGAACATAGTAATATATAGATCCCCTAAAACTAAAGAGTTTGACACAATAATAGAAAAATTAGATGATATATGTAGAAATCACAAAGACTGGACTATTCTCCTATCTGGAGACTTTAACTTTCCTTTCGTAGAATGGAAAGAACGAATAGGAGATTGTGGGTGTATTTATACATATAAAAAATAGAATAATAGAAGTGCAGTAGATAAGAGGCAATTCAAAAAGCTATTAGATATGCTACTAAAATACAACATTCAACAAATAAAATCACCTGCCAACAAGAAAGGAAAATACTAGACCTAGTATTTGTGAACGAGGTGAATTATGTTAAAGAAATAATAGTTTATATTACAAGTATTTCAGACCATAATGACATAGAATTAACAGTCCATTCCAAAGCAAGTGAAAACAGAGATAAGCAAGAGATGAAAAACTGGGAAGGATATGGAAAATACAATTTCTACAGTAAAAAAAATATAAAATGGTCAGAAATAAATGATGAATTAAATAAAGATTGGGATAACGTATTCGTAAGTGATGATATACAGGTAAATACGGATATATTATATAAAATATTAGAGAAAATAGTGGATAAATATATACCGGAGAAGAAAAGTAAACATCAGTCATGCATACCAAGAGACAGAAGGATCTTGTTCCTGAAAATCAGAATTGGGAAAAAAGGTCTTGCAAAAGAAAAGAATGCATGGAGAGTGATGGAATTAATAATAAGATAGAAAATGCAGAACAAAAGATTATACAATCAAAGGAAAATAAAAAACAGGACTCCGAAGAAAAAACCCTGGTAAATATCTAGCAAAACCCCAAACTATTGTATTCATATGAGAAAAAGATGAATAAAAGAAGAATAGAAATAGGCCCTCTAAGAAATGAAGGGAGATTAACAAATGAAAAAAAGGAAATATGCAACATATTGGCAGAAAGATATACAAGAAAATTTACCCCTAGAATTGATAATGAAGATAATGATACAGAAATAAGGGATAAAAATAGTGAATATTTATCAGACATAGATATTAATGAAGCTGATATTGTGCAGGCTATTAATGAAATTAAAAATGGATCAGCAGCTGGGCCTGATGGTGTCCCTGCTATTTTGTTAAAGAAAGTAATTCATTCCATTGCAAAGCCCCTTGCAATATTATTAAGGCAAAGTGTAGATGCAGGCAAGATTTATGATGAGCATAAATTAGCATATATTACCCCTACTTTCAAAAGTGGCCCAAGACTAGAGGCAAGTAATTATAGGCCTGTGAGTCTAACATCACACATTATGAAAGTGTATGAAAGGGTAATGAAGAAAAATATGAAACATTTAATAAAAAAAAATCATTTGTTTAATATAGGACAACATGGTTTTGTACCTGGAAAAAGTACACAAACCCGACTGTTAGTCCACCGTGAGAACATATATAAAAATATGATAAACGGAAAAGAAACAGATGTGGTTTATCTAGACTTTGCAAAAGCTTTTGATAAGGTAGACCATAATATATTAGTGAAGAAAATTAGAAAACATAATATAATGGACAAAGTAGGAAGATGGATAAAAGAATTTTTACATTACAGAAAACAGATAGTTATTGCAAACGATGAGAAAATCGGATAAAGCTAAGGTAATATCCGATGTGCCATAAGGTACGGTGCTAGCTGCATTACTATGATTACAGACATAGACAGTAATGTTAAGGACTCGGTAGTGAGTAGTATCGCTGATGACACAAGAATAAGTAGAGAAATTACTTGTGACGAAGATAGGAACTCGCTACAAAGAGAATTGGTTGCAAAAGGGAAGTCAGTCTGAGTTGCAGAAGGGAAGTCAGTCAGCTACCAAGTAAGTAACCACGATTCAGTGCGAGCACAAACCCCAAGTAATCTACACGTTTGAGTTTCACCTCTGATTTTCGCTTGCTTTTACAAATGTTTATGTTTGTTTTGGCAAGAATTTCATGATGCCAATGAGGAAAAGACAAGCAAAACATCTTGCTAACATACAGACGAAGAATATTCACTCTAATATGAGTTCAGAATATCATAAGTCGACGGGGTACGTCGACCCTACTGAGGCAGCCTCGACGATTGCGACCATCCAAAAGCAGGTTGCTCAGTGCATGAAGGAACCAGGCCAGGACATCTCGGCGGAGGTCGCCACATTGGATATAAATGTAGAGCCCATGGTAGGTGTGGACGACTTGTTTGTTGAGGTAGGTACGTTGGACGCTCAAGGGCTTCCCTTGGGCGTCTCTGGATCTTCATCTCCTGTTCCTTCTTCTTCTTCCTTCCAGTGCTTTACGGGGGCGGAGCTCCCGTATAGTGCACCAGATGCCTCTGTGGTTCCCAAAGTGAAGGGCAACAGAGCTCAGAAAACCCTTTCCAAGACGTCGTCGTCTAAAGAAGACTTCTTCGGCTCTTTCATCTCGTAATCTCCGGCTTCTCACCCCGGAGCAGAGAAGGTGAAAGCTTCCTCTTCCTCTGCTTCACTTTCTAAAGGGTCGAGGAGCAAGTCCTCCAAGGAGAGATCCCGTACTCCGGCGGAGTCGGTGGTCTCTCCTCCTTCGCAGGTACTTTCTCTGAGTACCCCATCTGCTCCTGCGCAAGTTCCTGGCTTTGATCCTGCTGCATTTTCCCCCGGAATGATGCAGCAGGTGGGAGATCTTGTAGGATCGTTAAGGAACAGCATGGGGCAGATGTTCACTCAGCTGTCGGACAGGATGTCACATAAAAGAAACCCCTCTTGGTGGGTTTAATCAGGCCCCCGCAGCTTGCTACTCCAGCACCTAGTGCCGGTTTTCTCATTCAGCTCCCTCCTCATGATTCCCTACCCACCATTCTCCAAGAGCAACCCTTGGAGAGTAGCATCTTATGCTCCCTTCCAAGATGGTCTCATCTCCATCCCGGAGTGTGGAACTCGAAGGATTGAAGACTTCGAGTTCTATCCTGAGAACTTGCAGCCTCCATTCATTATCTACGCCAGGCTGATGGAGTCAGCTTTGAACAGAGAGGACAAGATCCCGAAGGAGACAGTCCTTTACTCCAGGGATCAGGCTCAGAGGGAATGGCTTCGTTGTCTTGAGGATTGGGACTGCATCAACACTAGACGCCAGGCTTTCAAAAGTCCTTCACGATCTTCACGACGGGAAGAGGAGAACTCCACTCCCCTTCTTGACGAAGATCGCAAGTGTAATGGGTGCAAGCAGCCTAAAAGGAGATCCTTTGCCACAGCTGAGAGAGGCAGACCCCGCATCCACCCATTGTTTTTCCCTTCGTTAGGTGATATGTGGGGAGGATTGCCAGCCCACCTTCACAGTTGGAAAAGTTTAAGCCCGGACTGTGCTATGGATCAGTTCCCTTCCCCCCCCCCCCGGTGAAAAACTTCCAAGACTTCCCGATAAACCTCATCAAGCTGAATTTGAGGCGAGGTCCAGACTGCAAGGACTCTCAACACCATTGGTCATGACTGAGGTAGCGGCTCTTTCATACACTTCGGAACCGCTCTTCAAACTGTGACCAAATCACAGACTTATACAGTCCAATCGGACTTGTATGAATTTGTGGTTGGGCAAGGGTCAAATGTAGGAAAAATGGTCCTCCGTAAACTCCGTGTATGGGAGCCAAGTGTCTATTCGGCATAGAAGCCAAATAACGATTCGCCAGGAGCCCAAAATAGTTGGGGCCTCCTCCAACAGAGGAAAGAAACAGGATTCGTCTGCTTCAGTAAGCAGACTGAAAAAGTCCAATGAGGTTTCAACCTTACCAGAAGAAGCCTCAACACTTTGTTCAGTCTGTATCAGCCGTCCCAGTCACCCAACCAGGACAGGCTTCCACGTCGAAGGGCCAGACGCAACCTATCCTCCTGATCTCACCTCAGGCTCAGCCCTCCACATCTTATGCGGTCTCCCCGGCGTTCAACCAAGTGTATGAAGGCCAAGCCTTTCAGCACTTTAACCGGTTTGCCAGGGGAAGTAGAGCCAGGGGAGCCTTTCGTCAGAGAGGATCAGGAAGAGTCCTTAACAGAGGCAAACACTTCCATGGAGGCCGTGGAGCTCACCCAGCACAGCAGCAGTGAGATCTCCAAGGTAGGAGGGAGGCTGTTCCTCTTCCGGCATCGGTGGGGGTTCAGCAAATGGGCACAAAGTATTGTGTCAAAAGGTCTGGGTTGGAGTTGGATCAAGGGCCACCCTCCACCCAGACCATTCCTTCAACTTCCATCGAAGGAATTGACAGATTATGCGGAGGAACTCCTTCAGAAAGGAGCAATATCGAGAGTCAAGCATTTAAAGTTTCAAGGTCGCTTGTTCAGCGTGCCAAAGAAAGGCTCATTTTAAAAAGAAGAGTAATCTTAGACTTGTCCCAGTTAAACTTATCCATTCGCTGCGACAAGTTCAAAATGCTGACCATCTCGCAGGTCAGACCTTACTTCCCCGTGGGGCCGTCACCACCTCTATCGATCTTACAGACGCATACTATCATATCCCAATAGCCAGACACTTTCGCCCTTACCTAGGCTTCAAGCTAGGGGACCAGACATTCTCATTCAAAGTGATGCCCTTCGGACTGAATGTAGCTCCCAGGGTATTCACCAAAATAGCGGAAGTAGTTGTTCAACAACTGAGGTCGCAAGAGATAATGGTAGTAGCGTACCTCGACGATTGGTTGATTTGGGTACCAACCGTCGAGGAATGCCGGAAAGCCACAAAGAAAGTAATTCAGTTCCTAGAGTGTCTGGGATTCCAGATAAACAAGGGAAAATCAAGACTCACTCCGGAGTCTCAATTTCAATGGCTAGGCATCCAATGGGATTTATCCTCCCACAATCTGTCAATTCCGGTAGCCAAGAGAAAGGAAATAACGAAGTCAGTAAATCAATTTCTAAAGTACAAATATGCTTCAAGGAGAAACCAGGAAAGGATCCTAGGTTCCCTACAGTTTGCCTCAGTAACAAACATCTTGATGAAAGCCAAACTGAAAGACATAGGCCGGATCTGGCGCTCAAGAGCAAATGTCAGATCTCGGGACAAGTTGTCAGCAATTCCGCAAATCCTTCGGGACCATCTTGGTCCCTGGGACTCAAATGAAGAATCTGTCCATGTCAGTACCTCTTCAATATCCTCCTCCGGCAATAACCATCCATACAGACGCTTCATTAAGCGGTTGGGGAGGGTATTCCCAGTTCAAAAAGGTTCAAGGAACTTGGTCACTACAGTTCCGCCAGCTTCACATAAATGTATTGGAAGCCATGGCAGTGTTCCTGACTCTGAAGAGGCTCCTGCCACTGAAGAACTCTCGTAAAATTGGTTCTGGACAGCGCAGTAGTAGTACACTGCATCAACAGGGGAGGTTCCAAATCAAGACATCTAAACCATGTCATGATAGCCATCTTTTCCCTGGCGGACAAAATTCAAATGGCACCTCTCCTCTACCCACCTAGCGGGAGTAAGGAATGTGATAGCAGACGCTCTATCTCGGTCAGTTCCCTTGGAGTCAGAATGGTCTCTGGACAACAGTTCGTTCCAATGGATATGCCGGAGTGTCCCAGGTCTCCAAGTCGATCTCTTCGCTTCTCAGGCGAACCACAAGCTTCCATGCTATGTGGCTCCCAACCTGGACCCTCTGGCATATGCCACAGACGTTCTGTCCATAGATTGGAACCAGTGGAAGAGGATTTACATCTTTCCTCCAGTGAATCTTCTTCTGAAAGTTCTGAACAAACTCAGGACTTTCAAGGGACAAGTGGCACTAGTAGCACCGGACTGGCCGAAGAGCAATTGGTATCCCCTGCTTCTGGAATTGGGTCTTCGCCCCCAACGGATTCCCAATCCCAGGCTCTCTCAGTCAGTACAAATGAAGACTGTGTTCGCTTCCTCAGGAATTCTAAAAGCCCTAACTTTATGGTACTTTATGAAGGTTGCGGCGGAAAAAAGATGCAGGTATAGATCCCCAGAATATCCTTTTCCTGGAATCAGATAAAAGGGATTCAACTCTGAGGCAGTACGACGCTGCAGTTAAGAAGTTGGCATCCTTTCCTGAAGGAATCAAACATCAAAATCATGACTATCAATTCAGCTATATCCTTTTTTAGGTCCTTGTTTGAAAAAGGTTTAGCAGCTAGCACTATTACTACAAATAAATCTGCCTTGAAGATCTTTCAGATGGGTTTTAACATAGACTTAACAGACTCCTACTTTTCGTCTATTCCCAAGGCTTGTGCTAGACTTAGACCTTCTGTAAGGCCTACTTCTGTGTCATGGTTTTTGAATGATGTCCTTAAGTTGGCTTCAGATACTGACAACTCAACTTGTTCATTTATAATTCTCTTAAGAAAAACATTATTTTTTGTTAAGCCTGGCTTCAGAGCTAGAATTTCAGAACTGTCGGCTCTATCCAGAGATTCGGGTCATATAGAATTTCTCCCCTCAGGAGAAGTGCTACTTTCCCAGGATCGCAGCTTTCTAGCTAAGAACGAGGATCCTTTATTGAGGTGGGAACCTTGGAAAGTCATCCCTCTTCCTCAAGACCCTTCTCTTTGTCCAGTAATGACCTTACGAGCCTTTCTGTCTAGGACATCCTCCTCCTCTTCGGGTCCCCTCTTTAGGAGAGAAAAGGGTGGCACTTTATCAATTAAAGGCATAAGACAACAGATCCTCTACTTTATTAAGCAAGCAAACCCTGAATCTTTTCCTAAAGCACACGATGTCAGGGCAGTAGCCACCTCAATTAATTAATTCCAACACATGAATTTCGATGACTTGAAAAAGTATACTGGATGGAAATCGCCGACAGTGTTCAAACGACACTATTTAAAGTCTCTAGAATCTCTAAAATTTTCAGCAGTGGCAGCAGGAAACATAGTTTCCCCTGACTCTGCACAGTAGTATAGTTGAAGATCCAGATCTCCTTTCTGCCTGCCTCACTTAACATTTCGTCCACCCTATCATACTGCTTCTACACTTCGCTAGCCTAGCTGCCTCATATGAATGGCTAGTGGTGTGTCCCTTATTTTTTTGCTAGGGGCACCCACACATAATGTTTGTACGTATATAACCTTACGAGTGTGGTTCCCTTATTTTTATGCTAGGGTCCCACACTCTCATTTCATGATGGTTTGATACTTTGTATAATGTTATTAATTATGTATATAAAACTTATTGAGTGTGTTGCATTATCATATTGTTATTTTTACACACACTATCATGTATGAATATGTTCAAGATTTGTAACCTTGTATATCTGTTGTGTAATGATACTTTCTTAATTATAAGATATAATCAATTTGAAGTGCCCCTATTTAGAAAATTATCTAAATATGTTCATGATTTTCATTTATCATTTTATATACATGTGCTCTTATTACAATTATAATATTGTAGATTTAATCTTTAGTTTTATTTTGAGACCCTCTTATTTTCTTCAATCTTGTGCTAATTCTCTGGTACTATTTCGCGCAACGACACGAATTGAGCCCAGAAAAAGGATTTTGATGTAGGAAAAATCTATTTCTGGGCGATTGGTTCGTGTCGCCCAGCGAAATCCCACCACTACCCTACCCTGCCGCCAAGATTGCCTGCTAACTTCAGGATGGCCACCAGAGGCGCGGTGATAGGCATGGCGTGGGTTGTAGTAGTAGTAGTTGCCGCCCCGATCTGTAGGTCGGCTCTCTCGTAGAGAATTTTGATATAGGAAAATTCTAAATGGCAAGAAATTCGTGGTAGTGGTCTCACTCGCCCCAGTTACCATACCTACACCTTTATTTTGGGTGAGCGAGTCAGTTATTCTGACATCTTCTTTGATTTGTTTTTTCTCTGGTATTTGTTAGCTAATTTACCTTAGAAATAATAAACTGAAGGATTATTTCGCTGGGTGACACGAACCAATCGCCCAGAAATAGATTTTTCCTACGTCAAAATCCTTTTTATAACTGAAGTACTATTAAAAAAAATAAGAACTAAAGCCAACAGCAACCCCTTGGTATATTTATGAGCAAATTTACAAAATGACATCATGTAAGACAGAAAGGCACTATATCCTCCCTCTAAGTCAAGATCCCAACTAAGCCCTGAGCCGCTGAGTCTCTCATATTAGCCAGCCTAAAAGTTGCCAATAGTGAATTTATGGCCAACAGAAGTAATGGCACCTCTTTCCTGCCCAATTCCACCAAATCAATGGCGTGTAATATTGTTACTCACCCTTGCCCACCCAAAAAAACCTATTTCTGGGCTTAACCTGTGTCGCCCTGTGAAATGGTTCCTTTGATACTATTTCTTAGGAATAAATATTGCTATTCATCCTAGAGAAAAAAGAAACAATATAATGCCAAGATAAATGGCTCGCTCACCTCTAATAGAAGTGTCGGTATAGTAAGGAGCGAGTGGAATCACTACCAGAGGTCCCTTGCCATTTAGCTTCTTCCTTCGACAAAACCCCGAACTACGGAGGAGCCGTGCTACAGCTCCCGGTTCTACTACTACCGTGAGCGCCTCCGACACCTGTGACGTCATTCCTTTGATAGCACGCATTGCCGCCACACGTTGCTTTTTTCTTGTGCTGTGCAATCACTTTTTCTGGATTTATCAAGGATTTTTCAAGATGTCTTCAGCTTCTGCTTCTAAGTTGAGTACTGTTTGGGGTTACTGATCTCATTTTATGATGATCTTCGTGTTTTTTTTATATGTTCGGAGCCTTATCGGCCCGCTCTGCCCCGACCTCATGGCGGTAAGGGTTCTCTCTTTCGGTCTCCCATACTGTTAGGGATTTCCCTTTTCACAGTACTATTGATATGGTTTCTTACACATAGTCTCTATATCTTTTATGCAGTTAGGTTATTAGTTAGGCCTTCACGGGGCACGCTCCGACCGCACGTTCGGGCCTTAGCTTAGCTACGCCTTACGTTGTTAGGAGTTTTTTTATCAGTCATGGGTTTGAGAGTCATATCATACTATTATTACTGATGTTCCCCAATCTTACCTACTCTAGTTCCGTGATTTACCAGTTTCAATTTTAATAGGTACGGTACTAGGTTGGGCTAACATACACCATGCTTCGGTATGGCGATTAGCCTACCCTGTTATCACTGTCTTTACCATTAGGTTAGGCTATCATACCCCAATTGTCGATTAGCCTGCCCCCCCCCCTTATCTTGAACTAGATGTTAGATTAGGCTAACATACCCCTTTCTTCGGATCGGCGATTAGCCTATACTTTCTGATTGTTTAGTTTATTCGTGTTCCCCGTGTTAGCCTAGCTTTAAGATATCGCATTATATTTGTTTTGATTGATTTATTTTTATTATAAGTAATCCTATATATATCAGTGATATTGATGTTGTTCCGACGGATCTTCCCCACCTCGTGTTTATCACCTGGCTGGGAAGGCCGCTGGTCGATCGCAGTGAGCCACCCGGTTACGGGGTCCTCCACCTGTCCCCTCCATTCCCCCCTCCACACATTGCCACCCACGCCAATGGGTGACGACTCGTTTCTCACAGCTAGAGTCCGAGTCTGCTTGAGAGGGGGTGACTCATGGGGCTGGTGGGGAGCTCCCCCCTACTGGTGTTCTCACTCATCATGTATCTCGGGGGCTCGGGACCTTCTCCCCCTACTTCCTCCGTCCTTAACTGGCCGCTCAGGTGGGAAGGTTCCCCTACCCCACGTACTTCCCTACCCCCCCCCCCCCCAGTTCAGTCCGGCAGGTGTCACTCCGCCGTAACCGGACAATAAGAGGGGGGAGGGGACCACTGGGTGCCTATCCACCTAGGATAGTTCACACGAGCACTTACTGATATGATGGGTTTTTCTGTTACTTTATTTTAGAACTTTTTGTGGTACTCCGGGGTTTTTTTTATTTCTGCCTCTTGTCCAATCCCTTGCTTCAACAGAAGTTTGACATTGCTTACTCAATTTCCTTAACTCCAGGCCACACGGAGAACTCCGGGCTACGGAGTTTATTTTACCCATATAACAAGTGAGCCTAGGCGGAGGCAGGGACTTTCTTCCCCCCTCGTAACTTTTCTACGTAATATTCATACGGAGTGAGCCTTAGAGCTTACTCCGGCATTTTTTTTGCATGCCACTTATACGTAGAGCACTATCCGTTGGTCCTACTCCGGCACCCACGGATATTTTGCCTAATTATACCACCGGAGGTTGTCATTGGTACTCATGTATCCTTTGACTTACAGATGTTGTGCTGCAAGGAGATTGGGTGCAATGCCATCCTCCAAGACCCGTGCGGCCATATAGTTTGCCGCTCCCATGCTGGATGTGCAGTGAAGGTGGAGGATTTTCTAGTTTGGCACCACGAAGCCTGCCAAACCTGCTACTTGCTAGTAGGCGATGCCTCACTAGTAGTAAGTTTTCTTAGCACTATCTTCATTCATTCATCACCTGGAATACTTGTTATTATTATATACATTTCACATGTGGGACACATATTCATATAGTCTCAACACAACAGACATTCCTCCCCTATCCTTCCCCTAACTCTAGACCTTTCTTACAGGGTTCTGACGAGGAGAAGAAGAAGGCTTTGACTACCCTCAAAGCATGGGTGGGGGGATTTGGCCGGAACTCGAAGGGCCGCCCCTACATCCTTACCCAGGACATGGCGGACCTGGTATTCCCCGGAGCCAAGAAAGGATCAGTGGTGGACCCGGTAGTGGCTGCCTCTTTGCTGGCCAATCTCCAAGTCATGATCTCCCTTCAGGATGGGGATTTTCCAGAGGACGTAGCGGAAGACGTCGCGGCAATGAACCTCGACGTCGAACCCATGGCTATAGACTCGATGGGTACAGGTAAGGGTGTAGTAGGGGCAGCTTCTGCGGGTTCTCAGGGCCCTTTCCTGAGTTCCCTTTCTCCATCACCTTCCACTGATCCTTCTACTTCTACTTCTTTCCGGGGCTTCACTGAAGACCAGCGGTCTGTAAAGTTGCTTCAGTGATCCCCAAGGCTAAGTCGACCGAGGAGAAACTTAAGAAGTCTCTCCCCAAGAAATCAACGGTCATCTTGGCAGACGCTGTAGCTCCAGCTCACCACCCCAGAGCAGTTAAGTCAAGGGAGGCCTCTTCGTCTGCGTCGAGGTCCCCCAAACGTAAATCCCGCAAGGATAGGGCTCGAGTCCCTCTTTTCGATCCCGAATCCTTTTCGGCCAACATTCTGGAGCAGGTGGGAGTTATCGTAGGGGCCTTGGTAGACAACAAGGTCGGCTCGGTACTCTCCCAGCTCTCCAGTTCTGTTGCGTCTTCCGGCCAGTCGATCCAATCGCTGGCGGAACGGCTGGCTGCTCAGGAGAATGCCATCGCCGGAATTCAAACCTCGATCGCGGCAGGTTCCCTAGCTGTGCCACCTTCTCCTCTTCCAATGCCGGATTCCAGCCAACTGCCGGAATTCAAGGCGGCCAATCCTTGGAGGATTGCATCGTATGCCCCGTTTGTCAACGGAATGTTGACCATCGAAGGCATAGGAACTCGAAGGCGGGAGGACTTCGAGTTCCACCCCAGGGACCTTCAACCCCCATTCATTGGCTACGTCCGGCTAACGGAAGCAGCCATGATGAGAGAGGACAAAGTTCCCAAGGAAACAGTTATCCTTCCAAGGGAACAGGCGCAGCAGACTAATGAGAAGTCTAGAGGAATGGGGGTGTGAGAATACCCGCATCACAGCCTTTAGAAGTCCCTTCACCATTTTCACTCCGGTGGAAGGGACTCCGCTACCACTTACCCTTCAGGTAGTGGAAGCAACCTTTCAGGCAGCCCTGAAAGACGAGCCCCTGCCTCAACTCCGGGAGACGGAACCCACCTCTCTCCTAGTTCCAGGCTCCGAGACGTACTTCGAAGGGGCGGTTCCTACTTTCTCAGTAGGAAAACTCAAGGCGGACTGTGCCACCACTCTCTTTAGTGAGAGGCTTCCCAGGTTGTCGGACTCCCTCATCCAGACGGAGTAAGACGCCCGGACTAGGCTCGCGAGATCCCTTTCCTCCATGACTATGGCGGAGATGACGGCTCTTGTATACCAACAAGAGCCGTTGTTTAAGGTTATGGCTAAAGGTCTGCTGCACACCATGCAGTGTGACCTTTACGACTTCCTCATAGCCAGGAGGAATTGCAGAGGAAGCACGTCTGTCGGAAGCTACTATCCGCCATGAACCGAACAAGCTGATAGCTTCCTCAATTTGGGGGACGGACCTCTTCCCAGCACCAGTGGTAGCAGAAGTCTTTCATGAGGCTTCAAAGGTCAACCAGTGCCTCAAAGTCAGGTGGGGACTGGTAGCGAAGCGGAGACAGGAATCTTCTGGTCCTAACCAAAGGATCAAGAAGAAACCAAGAAAGTTCTCTTCCTTCCAGCCTCCTCAGCAGACGTTGGTTCAGGCAGTCCCAGCATCACAAGGGCAACCATCGTCGAAGGGTCAACAACAATACCTTGTCCTGACCCCTCAGTCCCAGCAACCCCAACCCTCTACTTCCTTTGCTGTCTCTCCAGCCTACAACTCCAACTATGAAAGCCAGAACTTTCAAGCGTTCAATAGGTTCGCAAGAGGTAGCAGAGCAAGAGGTGCCTCTCGGTTCAGAGGGTCCGGCAGGGCTGCAAACAGAAGAAGAGGTTTCCGAGAAGCAAGAGGTGGCCGCCCCTCGGCAAACCAGCAGTGAGAGTCCCAAGGTAGGAGGGAGGCTGTACCTCTTCCGCCAGCGGTGGGGGTTCAGCCCTTGGGCTCAGAGTATAGTGACCAAAGGCCTAGGTTGGAGTTGGCTAGAGGGCCCTCCTCCAACCAACAGATTCTATCAAGCACCAACAACGGAATTGGTAGAGTATACCCAAGACCTCCTTCTCAAAGGAGTAGTCTCAAGAGTCAACAATTTAAAATTTCAAGGACGCTTGTTCAGCGTGCCAAAGAAAGACTCGGAAAACCGAAGAATCATCCTAGACTTGTCCCATGTGAACTTATACATTCATTGCGACAAGTTCAGGATGCTGACCGTTTCGCAGGTACGGACCTTACTTCCCCGTGGGGCCGTCACAACCTCTATAGATCTTACAGATGCCTACTATCATGTTCCCATAGCCAGACACTTCCGTCCGTTCCTAGGCTTCAAACTAGGCAACAAATCCTATTCCTTCAAAGTAATGCCATTCGGGCTCAACATAGCCCCCAGGATCTTCACCAAATTGGCGGAAGCAGTAGTGCAAGAGCTAAGGAAACAGGGAATAATGTTAGTGGCTTATCTGGACGATTGGCTTATTTGGGCAAAGAACCCCAAAGAATGCAAGGAAGCAACGGTCAAAGTGATCAAATTCCTGGAACATTTAGGTTTCCAAATAAACAAAACCAAGTCCAGACTAACACCAGAATCTCGATTCCAGTGGTTAGGCCTTCAGTGGGACTTGCAATCGCACACTCTATCAATTCCATCGTTGAAAAGGAAAGAAATAGCAAGAGCTACAAAACAATTTCTCAAACAACAACAAACATCCCGAAGGTGCCAGGAGAGAATCCTGGGCTCACTCCAGTTTGCATCAGTCACAGACGTTCTGCTCAGAGCCAAACTAAAAGATATAAACAGAGTATGGCGCTCAAAAGCGAATTGCAGATCACGGGACAAACTAGCTTCTATCCCGGCGATCTTACGGAAACTTCTCCGCCCCTGGACGGAGACAAAGAATCTTTCAAAAGCAGTTCCTCTACAGTTCCCTCCTCCATCATTAGTGATCCACACAGACGCCTCACTAACAGGGTGGGGAGGATACTCCCAGCACGAAAAAGTTCAAGGAACTTGGTCGTTAACATTCCGCCAGCTACATATCAATGTACTGGAGGCCATGGCAGTATTTCTCACACTGAAACGACTCCGTCCACCCAAGAACTCACATTTCAAACTAGTTCTGGACAGTGCAGTAGTAGTACACTGCATCAACAGGGGCGGATCCAAGTCAAGCCACTTGAACCATGTCATGATAGCCATCTTCTCTCTGGCAAACAAAAACAAATGGCACCTGTCAGCCACTCACCTGGCAGGGGTCAAGAACGTAGTAGCAAACGCTCTGTCTCGCTCCGTTCCGTTGGAATCGGAGTGGACACTGGACAGGAGTTCATTCAATTGGATCAGTCTACAAGTCCCCGGACTTCAGGTAGACCTCTTCGCCACGGAGTCAAACCACAAACTCCCCTGTTACGTGGCACCCAACCTCGATTCTCTAGTATATGCTACGGATGCAATGATCCTCGATTGGAACAAATGGAAGAACATTTACCTCTTCCCTCCGGTGAACCTTCTCATGAAAGTTTTAGACAAACTCAGGACATTCAAAGGCCAAGTAGCTCTAGTAGCTCCCAACTGGCCCAAGAGCAATTGGTTCCCTCTACTCCTAGAGTTGAGACTCCGACCCCTACGGATTCACAACCCCAAACTAACCCAGTTAGTGCAAACTCAGACTGTGTCCGCTTCCTCAAGAATTCAGAAAACCCTAACTTTATGGATTTTCTGAAATTCGCAGCTATGAAGAATGCAGAAATTGATCCCCAGAATATTTAATTCTTGGAATCAGATAAAAGAGAATCTACTCTCCGGCAATATGATTCATCTGTCAAGAAACTAGCAGAGTTCCTTAAGATGTCAAACTCTCAAGTCATGACCACGAACCTAGCCATAACTTTCTTCAGATCATTGTTTGAGAAAGGTTTAGCAGCAAGCACTATCACTACGACCAAATCAGCTCTTAAAAAGATCTTCCAATTTGGTTTTAGCATAGATCTTACGGATTCGTACTTTACGTCCATACCAAAAGCTTGTGCTAGATTAAGACCATCAACGAGACCTAAAACAGTCTCTTGGTTCTTAAATGATGTCCTCAAACTGGCCTCAGACATTAACAATGCTCTTGCAATTATATATCCCTCCTGAGGAAAACCCTATTTTTATTAAGTTTAGCCTCTGGAGCTAGAATATCAGAACTGTCAGCCTTATCAAGGGAACCAGGTCACATTGAGTTCCTCCCCTCAGGGGAAGTCCTCTTATCCCCAGATCACCACTTTCTAGCCAAAAATGAAGATCCACAGGACCGATGGTCCTTGTGGAAAATCCTACCACTACCTCAAGACATTTCCCTTTGTCCTGTCAACTCATTAAAAGCCTACCTAAGTAGAACAACTCTGAAATCTTCAGGCCCGTTGTTCATTAGGAAGGAAGGGGGTACATTATCCCTTTTAACAAATTTTATACTTCATTAAACAGGCCAACCCAGAGTCCTTTCCTCGGGCCCACGATGTTAAGGCGGTGGCCACATCTATTAATTATTTCCAACACATGAATTTTGACGATCTTAAGAAATATACAGGCTGGAAATCTCCGACAGTTTTCAAACGGCACTACCTAAAACCCTTAGAAGCCCTCAAATTTCCAGCAGTGGCAGCTGGAAACACAGTTTCTCCTGACTCTTAATAATTCCTATATCTTCTTGTAGCCTTCCCTTCTGCCTGCCCCATTGCACCCTTACTTAGTTTAGTCGCCTCTATGTATTGGGTTACCTTGAGTTTTGCTGTTGTTCATCATTCTAGTTGGGATTCACTTCCATTGTTATGTATATATCAACTTATGATCCTGTCTTTTGCCTAACCTGTATAATTTGCTTGTTAGGCTAACTAATTTTAAGTTATAACCCATGTTTAAGGGCTTATTCTTAACCATAATTGTAAGACTGTAATTTGAGTTGATCATTATACTATTAACCTTACAGGTGTTTAACTTTACCTTCTTATTATCTGTACTGTCCCTCAAGCTTGGTGTTTTAGCATTCTCTGGTACTATTTCACAGGGCGACACAGGTTAAGCCCAGAAAAGGGATTTTGACGAAGGAAAAATCTATTTCTGGGCAATGACCTGTGTCGCCTTGTGAAACCCCACCCTGTAGTTAGATTGTCCTCACCCAGCTTACCCCAAGCTTGGAGGCTATCTTCAGGAATGACGTCACAGGCGTCGGAGGCACTCACGGTAGTAGTAGAACCTGGAGCTGTAGCACGGCTCCTCCGTAGTTCGGGGTTTTGTCGAAGGAAGAAGCTAAATGGCAAGGGACCTCTGGTGGTGATTCCACTCGCTCCTTACTATACCGACACTTCTATTAGAGGTAAGCGAGCCATTTATCTTGGCATTATATTGTTTCTTTTTTCTATAGGATTAATAGCAATATCTATTCCTAAGAAATAGTACCAAAGGAACCATTTCACAGGGCGACACAGGTCGTTGCCCAGAAATAGATTTTTCCTTCGTCAAAATCCCTTTACTACTACTCATGTGAGCATATCCGTCCATTACAGGTTAAACAAACACTTTTGCAGGGTTTCTCCAGGATTCGAAAATGTTGCGTTTGTATTCACGTCTGTGAAAAACTTGCATGTGATAATTAGTTAGGTTCTGAAGAAAAATTTGCTATTGTAAATTTGCCAAGATATTAGCTAGGCTAAGGGTTTTAGTGGTCTCTGAATGGAAGCTACTTTTTTTTCTCTCTCTCTCTAGTCATCAAATGGGAGAAGTGTCTTTTAAGTGTTCTCACAAAAAGAATCCTGTAACTTTCAAGTTATATACAGTGGACCCCCCTTTTTCACAGAGGGTGTACCAGAACGGCCCCTGCACCCCAGGGAAATAGTTAAAATCCACGAACACTTAGAATCCCCCCTTTAAAGTACTTGTAACGGCCTATCTTGAAAGTTCAAATACCAAATGTATCCTTAAATAACATCCTACATCAACTATACCTAAAATTATTATCCTATTACTGTATTAACCCTTAATGGACATACATGTCCACGAGTAGCAATGACAGGTTTTGGGTGGTGGATGGAGTCACTCATGGTGAGTAACAATATTGCACACCATCCTTTTGGGGGTATCAGGCGGGAAAGAAGTGCCATTACACCTATAGCCCATAAATTCACTAATGTCAACTTTTACTGGCTCAATCAACTGGGCAGCTCATGAGAATTTTCTCATAAATACAGTAGAGGTCTGGACCTCCATCATATTAGAACTCAAAATAATCAGATTTCAACAAAAAATTTCAAGTAAAATGTTGCATCTGAGCTCAACCAAAAGTCTGGAAACCCGACAAAAAAAAAAAAAAAAAAAAGGTGGTTCAGTCAGTTGCTGCTAATAGGTGTTGTTCCCATGCTCATTTGGTGAGGAAAATGGTAAGGACCACAATTGAACTTATGATTATTGAAAATTATAATGTAAGAGGCATTCTGTGACAACCTTAAAATGCTGAGATTTTTAATGATAGGCTAACCCTTGAAGTTTCAATAATTGTATCAATAGTTGGCTACAGTCACAACTATCGACAAACTATCGACACTGTAAACAAAACATATGTAACCTAATAATGGTAAAAACCGTAGGTTATTCAAGTGAATCACTAGTGATACAGCTTTTGGTACTGCAAACAAAACAACTAATTACAGCAATTACCGTAATTACCATAATTAGGTAGACGTTACGATGAGCAAGTTCTTACTTTGTTACCGGAGAAGGATTTCTATCCATAATTCTAAAAACCGAAAAGGTCTATAAGCCTAAACATAAATATTTTCCGGAGATAAGTGATAATTTGAAACAGTTAAGCATATTTAATAGAATACAGTGGTACCTCGACATATGAAAGGCTTAACTTACGAAAAACTCGAGATACGAAAGCAAATACAAAAAATTTTACGGCTCTACATACAAAAATTGCTCAAGTTACGAAAGGTTGTTGCTGTAAAGTCCAGAGATTCGCCCGGACCACCGAGAACAATTTTAAAACTAGCGCCCCGCCAACTGAGTAAACTCGCCACCATCCTTCCGCTCTCCCATTGGTTCCTGATGCTAGTCACCCCATAAGGTCCTGCTCTCCTATTGGTCAGCATCTACCCCTTGTGCTTTATGTATTCTATTGGTAAAAGGATGCTGTAAATTGAAAAACTTATTCATGCAATACATTTAATAAAAAAAAAACATTAGGTAAAGATAGAATAAAGAATAGAAATGAATGGTTATTATACTGTTTGGTAGTTTCAGTATTTGAAGAGAGATAATGAAAATTTAGGGCTTACTGTGTACTAGGAAAAGTGATTGCTTGGCAATCGTTCGATACTTGTAAGTGCTGGATGTAAACAGAAGTTTGGAAGCTTTTTTTTTGTTTGTTTGTTTATTATAGTGAAAATATGAATTATTTCTGAGACATAGATAATAATAATGAGAGAGAGAGAGAGAGAGAGAGAGAGAGAGAGAGAGAGAGAGAGAGAGAGAGAGAGAGAGAGAGAGAGAGAGAGAGAGAGAGAGAGAGATTTTTTAGCATATCCTTTGATTACCAACTTGGACCCACTAAGTTGGCAGGACTGACCATCCCACCCTTGCTGTCAAGTTACTTGACATTTCTGACTTGCCCACCCTCCCCCTCTCTCCAAGTCTCTCAGCAAAAAGATCAGGATTTCCTTTATTTTTACATAATACAGGCGGCCCGCGGTTAATGGTGCAATCGCTAAGCGGCAAATCGGTTTTACGGCTGTCGTCAAAATATTCATTTAAAAAATAGGGCATTTTAAGGTACTTTTACGGAACAATTTTCGGTCAACAGTGCTGCTAGCACCGTTATGTCTAACAAGTTCATACATTTGTAGAAATGCCGTTCAGATCATAAAGGTTATGCAAATGATATAAACAAATATCAAGTTACATAAGTGCAAATTTAGCTATGGATGTGTCAATTTCTTGCTTTTATGTTTAAAATGCGTATGAAAATGTATTACGTATAGGCTATTTTTATTTCTGTACAGAAATATGATACAAAGGCAGCTTTTGAAACTGCCCTTCACGTTATCAAATAGTAAGATGTTTTTTTTATGTTCGTTCTTGTGAGCCGCCGCCTGCCGCTCTTCTGAGAATATAGTTAAAAAAGTGCAAATTTAGTGACTGATGTGTCGATTTTATAAATGTTCATGCTTTTATGTTTAAAATGTGTATGAAATTGTATTACGTATAGGGTATTTTTATTTCCGCGCAGAAATATGATACAAAGACAGCTTTTGAAACTGCCCTTCACGTTATGAAATACGATGTTTTTTCATGTTCGTTCTTGTAAGCTGCCACCTGCTGCTCTTCTGAAAATATAGAGTTTCAGAGGGCAAATTTAGCGATCGATGTGTCGATTTTATAAATGTTCATGCTTTTAAGTTTAAAATGTGTTTGAAAATATATTACGAATAGGGTATTTTTATTTTTTTACATAAATATGATACAAATTAAGGCAGCTTTTGTAACTATCCTTTACGTTGTCAGAGGATATTCTTTGATGTTCCTTCTTGTCCGCCACTGTACCGAAAAATGCATGGTGTTATTTTATTAATTATGCATCTTTTCCATAAATCCTTTCAAAAGTTATACATTACTTCACTGTATCCAATAATATTGTATGTATTCTCATATTATTGTATTATAAAATACTACAGCAAATCTAAGCCAGTATTCCATGGAGTGGCCAATGATTTGGTTTGAAATCAGCTAATGGCGAATACGAGTTTGTTTCGCCATATTTAACACAATGTTAAACTAATTTTCTTGCTTCTAGTTAGCATTAACGAATATCTAGATACAGTGGTACCTCGAGATACGAAAGGCTCAACTTACGAAAAACTCGAGATACGAAAGTCAATACGAAAAATTTAACGGCTCTACATACGAAAAGTTTTCAAGATACGAAAGGTTTCTGTAAAGTCCGAGATTCACCCGAACCACCGATAACAATTTTGAAACTCGCGCGCCGCCAACTTAGTAGACTCGCCACCATCCTCCTGCTCTCCCATTGGTTCCTGATGCTAGTTGCGGCTATGAGATCCTTCTCTCCTATTGGCCAACGTCCCTCCCATCATGCATTTATGTACGTGGTGGCGTGCCTCGGCCACTCTCTACCAGCATTATTATAGTACGCATGCGGTATTCATTTCGGGATCGTCAACTGTTTCTGAATCTACTAGTCATTGTTGACATTGTGATGGTGTTTGTGTCATGTGTATTTAAAAAAAAAATTTCTCATATCTTTTCACAGAAAATGGAAAAAGAAGAGCACCTCTTGAGTGACGACATATATGATATGATTGACCAAGATCTCTCTCATGAGATAAGTGATCAAGGTCTCTCTCATGGGATAACTGGAAACTTTGCAAGGTTGGTAGAATCTCCACTCGCTGCTGAACAGAGGGTGTTGACCAATCATTTACAACATGCATACCAGTATAATCAAGGCACTTCAGTTTATGTTGAAGGTCAGCAGCCGAACATTCAGTACCCAAATCAGTTGCAAAGAGAGCATTTGGTTGAACAGGGTTTTGATGGACACCAGGGCCAACAGAGTCATGAGGTGCAACAATTAGTAGATAATTATCAAGACGGGCAGCCGTTAATGAACACTACGCATTTATAGAAAAAAAAAAAGACACCCCGAAAAGGCTCACACAGGTCGTAAGCAAAAAGGAAGAGCCAAGTGATAAAAAACAGAAAGTTGTAAGCAAAAAGGAAGAACCAAGTGATAAAAAACAGAAAGTTGGAAGTGAAAAAAAAAAAAACACCTACATAAAGAAAAAAAAAAAGAAAAAAAAAAAAACGGCAGAAATTAAGGATGTTCTAGCCGCTTTTCATAAAGTGCAATCGTTTGTCCTCCTCCTCCTCTGCCGCCACTTTTGGAGATAGCCTCACTCGAAAGGTAAGCTTCCACATTTTACGTACAGTATTTCTTGTATACCATGTACACTAATACACTTTATTTACAGGTTATTTTGCATTTTGTTATTAATTTAGGTATTGAATGGTACAAATTGTTGTAGTATTTCATTGTTTATAGGTCAATTTAGCTTAATTATGAAATTTACTGGGGTGTTTTTGGAGGGCTTAGAACGGATTAGCCATTTTACATGTAAAATGTGGTCCAAGATACGAAAACCTCATGATATGAAGGGCGCCTCGGAATGGATTAATTTCGTATCTCGAGGTACTACTGTACTTGACTTATATGAGACAAGGTTATTTTTCCTTATGCGACATGTTTTTAGGTAGAAATATGAATTTAATAGGTCTCGTTCTGATTGTGAACTAATTTTTTTTTTCGTTAACAAATTACGTTGGCGGCATGTTTATTGCGTAAAAAAATTATGTGATTCCGTTTGCAATTTTCCTTTATATCATCATAATACAAGCATTACATTGTTTATCTTATATCGGCATGAAACCAACAGTGAAATGTGTTCTTTCAAGCACAGTAGTTCTGATTAAAATGATTTTATCTCAATTTTATCTACAGTTGTGTTTGATGGCATACATTTACTGGAGTTTTATCCTTGTTGCCGATGCACGATAATAGTCTTAAGAGCTTCAACAGTTTTCTCAGCTTCAGTTATAACTAGGTTCAAATTTAATAGTATATTTCCTGATTGATCTTTGACCTATAGTGATCTTTGATCTATAGCAAATAAAGTTATTACATTAAGATATCTCAGTTCTATTCTACATAACAACTACGGTAATAGTGTACTATAGTACGATGATTGAAATACATGCCAAACGGATGTTATCCAATTCAGTAGTACTTAGAAAAAAAAAAATTGTTTCTCGTTCGGTTGTTCATGGCTGTACATGTTTACGCAACGAGTATAACATTAAAACCATACTTTCATCATTCTCTTTTGCCGCTTTTGAACTTATGTAACAAGAAGATAGGATAAAGTTAGGCTATTGTACAATTTGGTCTCTCATAAAATCGGATTATCCTAAGACGAATTATCGTAACTTGAACACTAGAGCTACCTGTACACTGTATAAAACCTTATTATATCTTTACATACTCTAGACACCCAAAGGATTAAAGCTAGTCTTTTTTTCACTTTACAGCATTTATAATACTATAATATATTGTACAGTACTACTGTACAGTAAATTCTATAGTACTATATGTACTGCATAAATATAATTTTACTTATTGCGCCATTGTGGGATTACGGCGCCATTTTACTGATCTAGGGCGCTGTTAACTGGTCTAGAATTTCGAAAGAAGGTGTGCGGCAGCCATAGGCTTTAAAATTGCTTAGCGTCAAAAATCTCTTAGCGTCGGAAGCCAGGAACGGAACCCTGCCGCTAACCGAGGGCCGCCTGTATTATAAACTAAAATCTTACTAATTCACTATACTATTTTCTTTAATGAATTGATTGCTATTATTACTATTTACATTAATAATGATATGTAAACACTAGTAAATCATTTAATTATCATACAAAAAAGATACGTCTCAGTAAGAAAGAGAGTTACTATAATTTATATCATTTAATCTTATTAAACTTGATACAGCATCAAAATAGAGTAATTAGTGAATATTTATCGCCAGAAAAGGCCATGAATAGTCGAATATTTTGCAAATAATTTCTAGATAAGCTCAACAGAAAAAATCCATAAGTCTTGAGAACCCGAATATGGGTGGTTGACTCTTCTCTTAAATCCCACTTTCCATTTTCTTTTAAATTCCTCCTGGCTTCCCTATCCCAAATTTTTACTAAGTGGTAATATCTAGATTAGGGAACCAGACCTCAGAGTATAATCACTTGTCTTGTAAGCTGACATCTTTAAGTAGAGGCTACATAGCACAATAAAAAATTGTGGTCTTGCTCACAATAAGCACCAAAATCACTGGCAGAAGTACCCTGGTGGTTGACACTGGTTAAAACTAGTGGGCAATGGTAAGGTCATTGGCCTTAGTTGTGATCTCAGTGCTACAAGGAACTGGCTATCCTTTAGTGAAATAGTCGGTGAATTCTCTCTGGATTCCACAAAATCAATGGATAAGCAAAAATTGGAAATACATAGCACCATCCCAGGCACATGGAATGCTATGAATCTCCAATTAACCGTGTATAAGACGACCTTTAGATAAGCCAAGGCCAAAATTCATGGCAAATTTTCATGTATTTATCTCATATCTGCAGCATAGGATGACTTCTAAATTACAAAACCAAATATTTTTTTTGGAAAAGAGTGATTTTTTGGCAAAAATTAAACAGTACAACTATATTAATAATAATGATGACTTAAAAAAAGATTCTTTTGCCTGTTGCATCCAATAACAGTACATATTACTATAATATCGTTAATGTATTGCAGAACATAATCTTTGTCATGTACATCTTTTGTATTTGATATTGTTTACAATCTCAAAATCTCAACTGATTTGAGTATTATTGATATCTTCATTGCCATTATGTATTTGTTAGAAGATATAATTCGGAGATACCTTATCATAAATTAACGAAGTTTGGTTGAAAACGTGCACACTGATAGATACCTAATAGTTATAGTGAGAATAATGATGATTTAAATAAAACATGTTTTACTGTAATAATATTGCATGTATTATTGTATTACATTATAAGAACAAAGCGATGATGCGCCTTTTGCACTTTAGGTTTGTTTACAGTCTCAGCTGATCGTATTTTACTGATATCATCACTGTCTTTAGTTGATGAATGGAACTTAATTCAGAGATGCACAGATTCCTTTCGTAAATTATCAAAGTTGGGTTTACCTAAAGCCAAGTTTATATGTTTTTCATACAGAAGGTCGTGGTAAAGGGAAACGGTTGTTTTGTTCAAGTTTCACTGTCACTCTCAAACAACTGCTAATAATAATACAATAATGAATGATAATTATCATACACAATTATCATTTGTATGACTGAACTGTTCGAAACATTTACAAACAGCCTTACTTGATGTTCGCTGTGTTTTGTTATATAAGCAAGGGGGAACATGAAAGTAGAAAGTGTCATGAAATCATTTAAAAAATTATTTATATGATATAAACGACGAAGCCGAAGTTGACTCACCAGATCCAGACTGGAATCCCTGGGATGGTGGCACATGTGACCAATCTTGTGATATGTATGAGAAACTTTTCATAAAAAATGAATACTATGTTATCCAAAATGTTATTACTATGTACTACTGTAATTACACTACCATTGAAATTTCTAAAAGGTTACCAAAAGATGAAGGTTATTGTAAGCCAACTGTAACTCGATGTTAACATTTTCTCAGCTGGGATCGCATTGGGCTAGATAAAAGTCTGTTTCACTGATTTCGAATTATTCCTCAAATAGGCTATTTGTTATGAAGATATGCCAATAATACAGTGGTACCTCGAGATACGAAATTAATCTGTTCCAAGGCAGCCTTCGTATCATGAGTTTTTCGTATCTTGAACCGCATTTTACATGTAAAATGCCTAATCCGTTCCAAGCCCTTCAAAAACACCCCAGTAAATTATATTTCCAAGCCTACAACACATGTTCTAGGGTTACGACGCCGATCCGACAGAAGAAATATGACTCCAAAAAGGCAAAATACTGTACATACTTGACTAATATTCAACTGCAGGTAATGTTCAACCCCTTTTTACTGCATATATTAGGACTTTAGCATATGTCCCTTAGCAATAAGCCTAGCCTATGTTAGCGGTTGCTACTGTAGCCTAGTCTATGATTCTGACATCTAAACCTAAGAAGCTAAAAGCTTAGAATATGCCAATAAAATGTATAAATAATCGGTATATACTCATTTTAAATAATTATTAATTAATCATTAACTATAATACACAAACAAACAAACAAAAACCTTCAAATCGTTTGTTTACATTCAGTTCTTACGAGTACCAAACGAACGCCAAGCAATCACTTTTCCTAGGACACAGTAAGCCATAAATTTTCATTAGTATCTCTCTTCAACTAATGAAACTACCAAACAGTATAATAACCATTCATTTCTATTCTTTATTCTATCTTTACCTAATGGAGATACCGAGTTACTGACAGCTATAATGAAACATACATATGCGTAACGTAATATTAAAAAGCAAGAAGAATTCTAAAAAATATGTATTTGTTAGCTTCGATGATAGTAGTCTGATTTATTTTATATTTTATGATATCTAATTCACAATTTTTTTATTAAATGTATTGCATGTACTCATTTCAAATAATTATTACGTAACCATTAACTTATAATAAACAAAAAAAAAAAAAAAAAAAAACAAAAAAAGCTTCCAAACTTCTTTTTACATCCAGCACTTACGAGTACCGAACGATCGCCAAGCAATCACTTTTCCTAATGCACAGTAAGCCCTAAATTTTCATTATCTCTCTTCAACTACTGAAACTAACAAACAGTATAATAACCATTCATTTCTATTCTTTATTACATCTTTACCTAATGTTTTTTTTTTTATTAAATGCATTGCATGAATAAGTTTTTCAATTTACAGCATCCTTTTACCAATAGAATACTTAAAGCACAAGGGGTAGATGCTGACCAATAGGAGAGCAGGATCTTATGGGGTGACTAGCATCAGGAACCAATGGGTTAGAGCAGGGGGAGGATGGTGGCGAGTTTACTCAGTTGGCAGCGCGGGAGTTTTAAAATTGTTCTCGGTGGTCCGGGCGAATCTCGGGACTTTACAGCAACAACCTTTCGTAACCTGAGCAATTTTTGTATGTAGAGCCGTAAAATTTGTTGTATTTGCTTTTGCATCTTGAGTTTTTCGTAAGTTGAGCCTTTCGTATGTCGAGGTACCACTGTATATAAGGTGAAAATGGTTTTACTACCTTTATTATCACTTTATTTCATAAAGTGAATCTTCATGTATGTTGGTGGTTAAGCTATAGCACTGAGGCCAAGGCTAACCTGCGATAAACATCTTAGAATTCAAGGTTTGATCTTTAGTATGTTGCAGTATAAGACGACCCCCAATTTTTAGGGGTGAATTTTAGGATTTAAAGGTCTGATTCAGTAAAATCACCACTATTCTTTGGACCCACTTCTGTTTTCTTGCTAAAAAAAAAAAAAAAAAAAAAAGCAAAACTTCAGAAAAATTCTAGCATGCCTGAAGCAAGCAATGTTTCATGTAAGACTGAAGCACGGTGCTCAGGGCACATTTCAATGTTTCCTGGCTATTGTTTACAGCACTTAAATATTTCACCTTGCTGTTTGTAGTCCAACTCTGTTTGTAAACCAATCCATTTTTTAATCAAAATTTTTATTCAAGAACCAATTTGTTTGTGAGGTAGTGTTCATGAGCCAAGCTACCTTGGTACCCAGATTTAAAGACAAACCCAGTTCATGCCTTAAGGTAGTATATCCACACAAAATTTATTCTTATAAGAACAATTGATTATTGTATATAATAATATTGTTAAAAGCTGCAAATATGATGTAAGGTTACTACATGGTGGCAACAAAATGGCTGGTACCCTCAGGAAATTGATGATCCTTTATGAAAATGTTATTCTCATAATAAAACTAAGTTTCATATATATTTACCAAGCTATAGTTTCAATTCGCATGGCAACCTAATTTTAAAAATCACAGTAGTGCTTTGATTGTTTTTGCGTAGGTGACTAGCCCGCCCACTATCGGGGAACAAAAGGAAAAACAAAGCAAAAGAGCTAAATTTGTTTGTGTCCTTACATCCACAAGAGGGGAGGAGGGAAGGCTCCACTTCTGTAATTACTTGGTATGTATGAAACTTAATTTTATTCAGAAATTAACATTTCCATATACAGTAAGTAACTTACCAAGTAATTACATAGTTGATTCCCACATTGAAATGGGGGTGGGATAGATGGACATATACTCCAAAACTTATGGTAATGACTTTGAAATAGAAAAATTGCTAGCATTGATACAATGCTTGTTGTTTCCTTACTTGGTAAGAGAGCTACTGCAGGTAAATACTGCCTCTGGTTGGTGCTCATCTTATCCTGTAGTGGTGTGGTGGTATAGCCATGGGTTGCCTCTACTTAGGTAGAAACTTTGCAGCGAAAGACATGTCGATATATCTGATGGCTAGCAAAGCTTACAAAAGATGCCCTTGCCCTGGGAGCAGTTCCAGAATAAAACAACCAGACAATGCTTTCACCTACACTAAAAAACCACAACCAATCCACTAAAACTGGTGGGTACCCCAGGTACACAGTACCCCCAGGCTCTCCTACAAGACTCAAAACCATACATCAAGGTGAAGAGATAGGAAGCGATAGAAGAGAAAGAGTGCTTCCTATGCTTCTTCCCTAAATACCATGCCAGCCACAGATAAAGGCCTCAAGGTACTGCAATTCTCAAAAACTGTTTCTACATCTTTCAAACAGTGTGGCAAGAAGATCGATTTACACTTCCAATAAATCGAATGCAATATGGAAGAGAGCGAAAGAGGTAGCGACAGCTCGGACGTCGTGAGCTTTTGAAAGAAGGGGCAGTTAGCCACTTCAGAACCCCATCAAGATTCCAAGAGACTGAGTTGTCCTTCCTCTATTTAGGTGTCAAAATGGATGCAGACCTCCATGTTTAAAAACAGAACCAAGACTGGTTCTATACCCTATTATGGTGGAGGATGACAGACCCCTAGAGGTTCTAAGATAAAAGTGAAAATTTGCAGCAATCTAAGTCAAAGATGTCTTAGAAAACAAGACATGTCTGCTACGCCATCTGCGAAAGATTGCCAACTTGGCCTGGTAGGCTTTGCAAGAAGACTGATGTCTACATATTGCAATAGCCTCTGCAGCTGGTCTTGAAACCCCCTTTGTTCTGATGAGTCTCTGGACAGTCTCAAGCCTGTCTGGGCAATAGTGGACAACCTTTGATGATATCCCCTGAAGTGAGGCTGTCTGAGTAGACGAGGCCTTTATGAAAAGAGCCTCAGAAAGTCTACTATTAACTGCAGAAGGTCCAGGAATGATGTTTCAGTGACCAGAACGGAGCTACGAGAGACATCATCACGTTTTGATGTAACTGAACTTGTTTAGCACTTCCCTGACCATACTAAAAACATTATTTTCACCGACAAGAAGGCTGAATGACATGAAGAATTGATGAGACCGAAGAAGACTCCCTGACTCCAAAAGAAGGAGCATCCCAGGTGGCGTAGGAAAGGTATCTCCTACGGATTAACCTAGAACTATCTTGGAAAGGTATCTCCTACGGATTAACCTAGAACTATCTTGGTGAGCTGGGCACAAACAGCTGGTTGGCTCCTTATCAGGAAGGTCGAGGCAGGCGAGACCAGGTCAGCTGGAGCAAAAAAGGATGGAAAGCTTACCAGGAAATACCAGAGAAAGCTGAATATGCCGAAGGAGGGCAGGCTCTTGGTCTAATTCCTCTTTGTTGGAGGAGACCGGCGACAGAGACAAATCATTAGCTGTCTCGGCTAAAGCATGAGCTTTTTTAAGCAAAACCATAATATCAGCAAGATCCCATTTGTGGTAGGGGTGTAAGAATACTAACACAGTAGGTTCTGCAGGTCATAAATGGCGACTAAAAGGACAGCTGCTGCCTTGCAGTCTTACTTTTTAGTAAAAGGCTAGGCCCACTGTCGGACGGCTAGGCCTACCGCCATAACTGTGGTTGATGACAGCAAGGGCATGCGGTTGTAAAAACCCCTTAGCCAAATAATAAACTATGCTTGATGTTTTAAGGAATATGAGTGTGACTAGGGCATCCCCTGTAAGCGACACACATCAGAATCCCGCTACTGGCGTAATAAATGGGGGAGGAGTATCGCAGGGTTCACGACTGCAGCCAAGAAGTTAGTGAAAGAGTGGAAGATAAGAGTAGGTACATGGAATGTAGGTACTCTAACAGGAAAATTGAGGGACATAGCAGATGTGATAAAGAGGAGGAGGATAGATTTCTTGTGTGTGCAGGAGACTAGGTGGAAAGGGAGTGGAACTAGAGAGATAGGAAATGGGTATGAGCTATATTACAGCAAGTCATGAGAGGGAAGAAATGGAGTGGAATTATAGTAAGTAACAACTGGAATGAAAGGTGGTAAAAGTAATGAGAGTAAATGATAGGCTTTTAAAGATTCCAATAATAATAGAGGGCAAAATAATAAATGTAATATCAGCATACTCTCCTCAGGTGGGGTGCCAAGAGCAAGAGAAAGAATGATTTAGACAAGAGTTTGAGGCTGTCATTAGAACAATGAAAGAGGAGGAGAAACTAATAATAGGAGCTGATATGAATAGCAGGGTGAGAGAGAGAGAGAGAGAGAGAGAGAGAGAGAGAGAGAGAGAGAGAGAGAGAGAGAGAGAGAGAGAGAGAGAGAAATGGGTATGAGGAGATACATAAAGGTCATGGGTTTGGAATTAGAAATGAAGATGGGGATTATTTATTGGAGATGGCTCAGAGTTTTGAATTGGCCTGTATTAATACATGGTTTCAAAAGTTAGATAAGTACTTGATAAGTTATGAAAGTGGAATAGTGTTGAGCCAAATAGATTATATCCTAGTTACGGGAGCCAACAAAACCAATGTGACAAACTGCAAAGTGATCTTGGGAGTGTTACACATAGGTTGGTTGTGATGGATTTTAAAATGAGAGGTAGGAAAACCAAAAAAGAGAAAGAGAAGATCTAGAATTAAGATTTGGGACCTTAAAGGAGAAAAGGGGGCACAATTTAGGAGGAATGTTAGAGAGAGATGTCTGGAAAGGGGGAAAATAGATTTTGGACTGGGTAACAGTGGAAAATATCTGGGCAGACATGAAAGAAATATGTGTGAGGGAAGCAGAGGAACTGGTGGGAAGAACCAGCGGATATGGAGCGTCGAGAGAAGAAAAGTGGTGGTGGAATGGAGAGGTGGAAGAATCAATTAAAAGAAAATCACAAGCATTTAAGGACTGAAAAGTAAGGCATGCACAGGGTGCAGAGGTAAGGTACAGAGAAGAGGAAAGAGAGGCAAGAAGGAGGGTAGGTATGGATGGCTATTGGAAGGGCAGCAGAGTAGTTGAATGAACGACTAGGAACAAGAGAAGGAGAAAAGCATATCTATAAGATTTCAAACTTGAGAAAAAGGCAGAGAGGATGTGGATAAATTAGGTGTCATCAAGGATAGTGATGGAAATATATTGTATAGGGATGATGACATTAACCTCTTCATTACCGAAAGTTTGTTTGGAGGTAGGTGGGTACCACCATTCAAGTCTACTACACCGCCCCGGGTGCATAAAGGTGGTACGCATAGTACCACCAAAACTCCTCTTTTCAGATAAGGACTTCCAATCATTCTGTAATTTCAGTTTGAAGAGTTTGGAGCAAATAAACAGTATGACACGATGCCAGACGTATGATGAACCCAAAAAAAGAAAAAATATTTTTACTGCTTATAGTAGTGTGTAGTGACAGATGAACTGCGTCTCAACAAAAAATCACAAAACCAGACAAGCGTAAACATGTAATAACTTCTACCCAAGTATAAAACCAGTTGCATCATCATTTACTGCATTTATTTATCTATTCACTTATTACATTTTACAAATAAAAGATATGAACACCAGATAAATGAAGGTAAAAATAAAGCCTTATAGTAACTTTATATTTAAAAAACCAAACCAGAGAAAAAGCAAAAAAGCGATTTTTTCTGAGGACAAGAAACTTGAAAAATTAGTTTAGATACCCCTGATGCCCCTTAAGTTGTTTTCTGTGATGAAAATAATCTTAGAAAACGTAGAAAATGACATCGACCAATTTTTGAAAGATATACTATAAAATTTGCGATTTCCATATTTATTGGCGGGGCTTTCGGCTTTAGTTTTTGCTCTTTTTTTTTGTATTACATGCTTATTTACTGTTCTATTTTGATAATACTTTATGTGCATGTTCCAGGTGGATATACCAACATTCTGTAAGACCGAATTTCTATTCAAGACTGTAGTTTTCTCACCGACCATCAGTGTCCCTGTACAAGGGACACTGAGTTTCACATTTTTTTTCATAAAATCATGTATTTTCCCTGTAGGATGAATAAAACTAACGAAGAGAAATATGCGTTATTATAGTGCTAATAATACCTGATAATTTCATTAGCCTGTCTTGATTAGTGTATTTTTGGCAAATATTTTTACGATTGGCACCCCTCCAAACTGGAGTCGCTACCGAGAGATTCAGTTCGGCAGCGAATGCAATGTTTACATTCTGCTCACCCACCCGGTAAAGAAGGGGTTAAGAAAGAGATGGCAAGAGTATTTGGACAACTGTTAAATGGCAACTGAAAATGAGAGAGAGATGGGGGAAGTACAGAGGGTGGAGGGACCAGTGATGGAGATACAGGATACAGAAGTGAAGAGAGCATTAAGGAAAGTGAAGAATAGTAAATCACCAGGTCCATCGAAGTTCCAAATTGAAATGATCAAATTACTAGGTACAGTGGGGGGGAAATGGATGCTGGATTTATTAAAAGCTATATGGGAAGAGGAAGAAATGCCAAGAGACTGGTAGGAGAGTCTAATGGTATACAGTATATGCAAGCAGAAGGGAGACGTCATGGATTGTGGTAACTACAGGACAGGAGAATTAACATAACACAGATTGAAAGTTTTAGAGAGAATACTGGATGAGAGATTAAGAGAGACTGTAAAGATCAGGAAACAGCAATATGGATCCATGAGAGGAAGAGGGACAGTGGATGCCATCTTCATAGCAAGACAACTAAAGGAAAAGAGGGTAGAAGGACACCAGGAGCTCTATTGTGCATTTATAGACCTAGAGCAAGCATACGATAGAATCCCAAGAGAGGTGATGTTTTGGTGTTTAAGGAAAAGGGAAGTCCCAGAAAAGTTGGCTAGGCTGGTCGAGATGATATATAAAAGAACAAGCACAAAAGTGATAACAGCAACTGGGGAACAGAAAACTTTAAAGGGTCAGCATTAAGCCCATTTTTGTTTGTGCTGGTCAAAGTTGTGTTGAGTGAAGAGATCAAGTATGGATAGCTGTGGGAGTTGTTGTATGCTGATGAGCTAGCTATTACTGCTGAAAATGAGGAGAACCTACAGTGAAGGGTTGGAGTGTGGCAGGAGTCTTTAGAGAGGGGTGGCTTAAAGGTGGATGTGAATAAAACAGAGGTTTTGCTGACCAGTAGGGAAGATAGACATAATAGTAATAAAAGGAAGAAGAGGCTCAATTATAAAACAGGCAGAAAAGTTTAAATAGTTAGGATCTACTTTATGCCAAGAGGGAGGATGTGAGGCTGAAGTTGACAGTAGGATAAAAGCTGCATGGGGGAAGTAGAAAGAGGTAGCTGGAGTGGTATGTGTAAGGAAAATGTCAATCAAGCTAAAAGTCAAGATAACACAGTGATAAGACCAGTGTTAATTCATGGAGCAGAAACATGGGCTCTAAGAATTAAAGAGAAAGTAAAGCTTGAGAAAACAGAGATGAGAATGCTATGTTGGATTATGGGAATGTCACTGCTTGAGAGACTGAAATATTATGAAATAAAAAGAAGGGCAGGCTTAGTAAAGATTACAGATGTTATAAAAGTCACAATTGAGAGGGTATGGGCATGTGATGAGGATGTATGACAAGGAGAGAGTGAAGAGGGCTTGGGAGGAACCTGTTAAGAGGAAGAAGGTCGAGAGGGAGACAAAGAATTAGATGGCGAGATAAAGTGAATGAAGATATGGAGAGATGTTTCGTGGAGAATGATGCCTTTGGTAGGCAGTGGAGAAGGCATATCAGGCAACCGACCCCTTAATGTAGGGATAATGGTGGAAAAGAAGAAGGACGGATAATACTCTTGATCTACAGCAGGCGCAAGATATCTAGTAGCTGGAAACTGATGCTGAAGAGTTGGCATTGGGTGTTCAGCACCTGGTGCTGAATGCTTGGTAGCTGGTGCCAGGGGCTCACAAGCTGGCATCGGGATTTTTGGAGGTGATGACAGGCACTCAGGAGTTGGTGTCAGGCACTCACGAGTAGATGGGTGCCTGGATGAAGACGACGGACTCGTGAGAGTCATCAGGCACTTGGGAACCAAATACAGGCAGTTACCGGCTTATGACAGGTTCAGCTCATGATGATCTGAGGTTACAATCCTTTTCAATTATATTCTTCAGAAATTATTTCCAGGTTTACAACATGTTCCAGGGTTACTACGCTTACAGCACTGATCTGACAGAAGAAATATGACTCCAAAAATGTAAAATAATCAATATTTGAAGGTACTTTTATGAAAAATGCAAAAAAGATGCAGTTTACATAGTTTTCAACACAGCCAAAGCATTAAAAGTAAGGTTTTCTTAGGAATTTTGACGATTTTCCGGCTTAGAGATTTTCGGCGTACGATGCATCTCAAGAACGGAACCCCCGTCGTAAGCCAGGGACTGCCTACGATGGGAGTTCCGTTCTTGAGATGCGTTGTAACCCGAAAATCATTGTAAGCCGGAACATCGTCAAAAATCCTAAGAAAACGTTACTTTTAATGCTTTGGGTGCATTAAAAACTATGTAAACTGCATTCTTATTGCATTTATCATCCCAAACACCTTCAAATATTGATTATCTTACATTTTTGGTGTCATATTTCTTCTGCCAGATGAGCATGTTGTAGGCGTCGTAACCCTGGAACATGTGTCGTAACCCTGGAAATAATTTCTGATGAACATAATTGAAAAGCGCCTTAACCTCGGAATGTTGTAAGCCGACCCCATCGTGACCCGGGGACTGCCTGTACTGTGTCCAACAGCAGTGCACTCAGGAGAAAATACTACAGACTGCCCCATGTGGTGCAGGAAGGTTGAGAGCTGCGATTTGGCTCCTTAAACTGCTCATTGGGCAGCAGAGAAAAGCGACCAACATCGTCTGTGCCCCTTCAGTGGATGGGACCAATCTAGGCAGCACCGTCGGTGCCTCTTGTCAGGGCTGAAATTTTCAGAATTGGACAACTGGTGAACATCCACACAGACGCCTATCCAGCGGCTGTCTGTCAAGCCTGAGTGTATGCAACAGGCTCGACCGAGGGGCAACTACCCATGGGCAAACCCCACCAGCCTTCCTTGGTCTTCTGGCGTGTCTTCTCCCAGGTTCAGGGGAGATGGACAGAGGCCTTTGTCTAGGACAGGGGTTTCCAATCTTTTTCTCCATATGTACCCATTCAGGTATTCTTTATGTCAGCCAAGTACCCTTTCCCTTTGTGAAAAGTGAAAAAAAACATAAAAACATTCCCTTGTGTATATTGGAGAGTTCAGTGAATTGACTACAATGAATCACTACATATTCGTCCCACCATAACTAGTAATATAGTAAGTAAGCAAGCATTTCCATTGAAAATTATAAAAAAAAAAAAAAAATATCACAACTCTTTAACCGTGACTGTGCAATATAAAATACATGGTTAGGGAAAGAACTGAAAAACAAAACACTACATCTGTTGCCATGGGATTTAATGAGATGGCTGGAACTGCCTTTCCTCAACTAGTTTAGTCAGCCAAGGAGCAGTTTTAGCTAAGCTACATTGAAGGTCGGCTTCCATATTTAGTGGAGATCTTAAAATTTCGATTTTATGACCAGTAAGCTGGGAAATCCAATTTCACACAAATATGTTGGTGGGAAACGTAACAGTGTGGAGAGGTTCCTCTGTGACATCCGGATGTGACTTTCTTATTTCACATCAGAACCTAAATAAATTTTTTTCATAGATATCACAAACACTGGAGTCATTCACGAAGTCAATAAACTCTTCCTGAATGGCATCATTAACAGATGCAATATCTGTATGGAAAGGGTCTCTACTTAGCTTTAAATTTACTTCAGACACATCTGGAAAGTATTTGTTTTGCAGAGAGGAAAGAGTTCCACATTAAATTTGTCATCTGATGTACAGTAGAGGAGTCCTGCCTGCCAGCAAGTGTTTCAAACAAGTCAAAATTTCCTTTCCTTTCTTCTGTTTTCTACAGTTCTAGTTTCATTAGAAAACTCCTCACTTGTCAACACTGTCAGTGACAACAACATCAGCTCCTTCCAAAAACTAGAATATTTAGGCGTGTAAATATATCAACAAGGAAGGCCCACTTTGGGTCATTCAGTTTTGCATGGTAAATCTGAGAATCCTTCCTGTCATTACAGATAAAGAACTCTTTCAATTCATGCTGCAGCTCAAAAACTCTCTTAACATTTCCTCGAGAACTATCAAACCTCCGTGTGGTACAAGTGTTTCATGCCCAGGATCTTTATAAATAGTCTTGTATTAAGAGCACTTGACTTTACGAAGTTGACTATACTCATACAGGTCAGCAGATGGTCAGTCACATGGTCTGAAGCACGTATCAGCCCATACTCCCTAACGACCAGTGGGCAAGGGCATACCCCCTGACAGACCCCTTGCATACCCCCTGGGGTACACATATCCCAGGTTGAAAACCCCTGGTCTAGGAGAACCAGCAGGATGAGTAGCCACCTCCTCCATTTGCAAAACACTATCACTATGCATTTTGTCTTGATACACTTTGGCCATAAGAACCTGAAGGTACGCGCCTAACTCCGCCACTGTGTTCACTACCAGGTTAATTTTTTATTGAACCTAGACTCAAGACCGGCAATGGGATCTGGGTCGGAAGCATAGGAGCCAGGCATGGGAGTAGGTGAGACAATAGTAGGAGAGCTGGTGAGTGAAGAAAATTCAGGATAAAGGAATAGCAATTTAAGCAGCCTGCGGTTACCATTTGTATCAGTTACCGGCATTTCGGTTTTACGGCGCTTGTTCAATATAGTACTCACAACTGGGTTTTGAGGTGAATATAAAATTTAGGCCAAAGGCCAAGCACTGGGACCTATGAGGTCATTCAGCGCTGAAATGGATATTGACAGTAAAAGGTTTGAAAGGTGTAACAGGACAAAAACCTCACAGTTGCACTATGAATCAAGTGTTAGGAGAGGGTGGAAAGTAAGATGAAGAGAGAAAATGAAAGGAGGTACAGTAAGAGGAACAAAAAATTGGTTGCAGCTAGGGGCCGAAGGCACGCTGCAAAGAACCTTAAGTAATGCATACAGTGCCACGCATGAGATCCACTGAACTACCATGCAGACCATAGTAAATGATTGGAGAAATTAAATTCCACATTTCCATTAAAGTGTTATCACACACAAATGCAAAATTTGGCTGTGACACTATCTAAGGCATCAAACCAGTCTAGGCCACCATAAGGTGGATTGTGGTGTCCAATAGACTTTTGAATTTCGGTTAGCAACAATTTTCAGTTACCAATCTAGCCACCTGTGGGGGCAAGCCAGCCTCAATTGGTGCCGGTCCCAAGCCCGGATAAATAAGGAAGGTTGGTGTCAGGAAGGGCATCCGACTGTAAAAACCCACGCCAGAACCAATGAAATGAGTCGTGATATTGATGAGAATAGTGCTAGGGCGTACTCCATAAATGACACACAGACACATCGCCCTAACTCTGTGACAAGGCGAGGGCTACTGCATCATGAGCGGGTGCAGCTAAAGAAGCGAGCTCTAAATGTGATCAGAATAGGCCAGCTCAATATTGGGTCTATGACAGGAAGAGGAAGAGAGTTGGCGGAGTTGATGAGGATAAAGAGAGTGGATATTTTGTGTGTGCAGGAAACTCGATGGAAGGGTAATAAAGCTAAAGAACTGGGGGATGGCTACAAGCTAATCTATAGTGGAGCAAATGAGCAGGGTAGGAATGGCGTTGGTGTAGTGTTGTTGGGGGAAATGAAGAATGCAGAGACGGCAGTGAGTAGAAAGAATGACCGCATTATGAGAGTGAAGATATGTTATGGAGGGGAAACAATTATGAACATCATTAGCGCTTATGCTCCACAAGTGGGCTGCACAGAGGAAGAAAAGAGCCGTTTTTGGAACGAAATGAGTGAGGTAATGCAAGAACTGGAAGAGCAGGAGAGGACTGTAGTGGGGGCAGACTTTAATGGACATGTCGGAAATGAAAAGGATGTAATTGAACGTGTGCATGGAGGACATAGGATTGGGGAGAGAAACCCAGAAGGAGAGAGTATAGTAGACTTTGCCGTGTCCTTTGATATGGCAATAGTGAACACATTCTTCAAAAAAAAGAGGGAGCACTTGATAACATACAGGAGTGGCGGTAGGTGCACACAAATAGATTACCTCCTTTACAATAGATCAAGGCTGGTGGAAGTTAGGAATTGTAAAGTTATCCCAGATGACCACGTGGCCCCCCAACATAGGCTCCTTTGTATGGATTTAAAGATGAAAAGAGAAAAGAAAACGAAAACGAATGGGGTAAAGAAAATCAAGTGGTATAAATTGTTAGAGAGGGATAATGATAAGAAGAGAGAGTTCAGGAGAAGAGTGCTGGGAGAGGTTGATCTGGGAATTGGAGATGTGAGAGAATGGTGGAGGCATAATGCATCAGTGATTAAAAGATTTGGAAAGGAGATACTAGGGGAAACATCTGGAATAGTATGGGAGAAAAAGGAGAGCTGGTGGTGGGGAGAAAAGGTGGGGGAAGTGGTGAAGGGTAAAAAGGAGGCAAAGAAGAGATTTGAAGAGTAACAGCTGGAGGAGGACAGAGAAAGATTAAGAGAAAGAAACAAAGAAGTAAAAAGGGTGGTAGCTCAAGCTAAGGCAAGGGCATATAAAGAGGTTTATAATGAACTGGAAACCAAGGAAGGGTTGACTAAGATGCTCAAACTGTCAAAAGTAAGAAATAAAAGAACAAAGGATATCACCCATATTAAGCAAATGGAATGGTACGGTCATAAAAAAGGAAGAAGACATCCTGAAAAGATGGAAAGAGTATTTCGAACAACTGCTAAATGAAGAAAATGAAAGACTTGTAAGAGAGGATGGACAAGTAAACATGGGAATGGTAATGGGGATATCAAGGGATGAAGTGATACGAGCCTTAAAAAGAATGAGGAATGGGAAGGCAACAGGACCTGACTTAATCCCAGTCGAAGTTAGGAAAGCCTTAGGAGAGGAAGGGGTAGACATCTTGTATGATCTGATGGTTAAAATATTCGAACAGGAAAAGATACCAGAAGAATGGTGGGAAAGCATATTGATACCTATATTCAAAGGTAAAGGTGATGTCCAGGAATGCAGTAATTATAGAGGTATAAAACTAATGTCTCACACGTTGAAAATTTTGGAAAGAATAATAGATAGCAGGCTGAGAGGGGAAGTTAGAATAGGGAAGGAACAGTTAGGATTTATGAAGGGAAGCGGCACAACGGATGGAATATTTTGCATAAGGCAGCTAATGGAGAAATTCAGAGAAAAACAACGAGACCTGCATCTGGTATTCATAGACCTTGAAAAGGCCTATGACAGAGTGCCAAGGCAAGAAATATGGAGATGTTTGAGGGAGAAGATGGTGCCGGAAAAGTATGTCAGAATTATTCAGGAGATGTACAGGAATGTGTATACTAGAGTGAGGAGTAGTGTTGGAGAGACGAATGGATTAGAGATAGGAGTTGGATTACACCAGGGGTCAGCACTTACCCCATTCATCTTCAACATTGTGATGGATGTAATGACCAGGGATGTTAGAGAAGCAGTGCCATGGTGCATATTATACGCGGATGACATTGTGTTGTGTTCAGAGGGGAGGGAGGAGTTGGAAGAGAGGTTGGAGAGGTGGAGAGCAGCACTTGAGGAGAGAGGAATGAGAATAAGCAGATAAAAAACCAAATATATGTGTTCCAGTATTACTGAGGATGGTGGAAGTAGCATAAGATTGGGTGGGGAAGAAATAAAGAAAGTACAGAAGTTCAAGTACTTAGGGTCCGTATTAGAGGATAGTGGAAGCATGGATCAAGAGGTGAGACACCGAATTCAGGCAGGATGGAATAACTGGAGGTCTGCATCAGGGGTCCTCTGTGACAAGAAGGTCCCTCTGAAATTGAAAGGAAAGTTCCATAGGACGGTGGTCAGACCAGCAATGTTATATGGAACAGAAACAGCAAGTATGAGGAAAACAGAGGAGAAGAAGATGGATGTAGCAGAAATGAGAATGTTGAGATGGATGTCGGGAGTAACAAGGGAAGATAGGATTAGAAATGAGTATATAAGAGGAGCGACAAAGGTAGCTGAAATATCAAAGAAAATACAGGAAGGAAGGCTTCGATGGTATGGACACCTGTTACGAAGGGAGGAATGTCATGTTGGAAGACGTACGATGGAAATGGAAGTGCAGGGTAGAAGGAAGAAGGGAAGACCAAGAAAGAGATGGCATGATTGTGTAGGGGAAGATATGGAATTGAAAGGCATAAATGAGAACGAGGCACAGGACAGAAATCAATGGAGACGACTCATTCGTAATGGCGACCCCATTTAAAAATGGGTTTAAGCTAGGAAGAAGAAGAACAATTTTCAGTCACTGTCAAGCCCCGAAGAATGGAACCCGTCAGTAACTGGGGGCTGCCTGTACTATCTACAGTCCTAAGATTAGAAGTAGACTCTAAGCTAAGTAGCACCCAACTTTTGGCTCTAGAGGCCACCTTTCTAAGCAAAAAAGCTAGAAAAACCTGAACTAAAACCTAACAAGCTTGAAAGCTATGCACAAATGATAATACTTCATCAAATTCCTGGAAAGAATCAACCAAACACAGATGAAAAGGCTGCTGTATGCACTTTATGTTTACTAGTCAGGAGTCGGCACTACACAAATTGAGCTCTTCTGCTTTGTTGTTTCAATTTGTTCCCCAATAGTGAGTGGGGCTAGTCACATATACAAAAACAATAGATGTGCTACCACAAATTTTTTAATTAGGCTGCCTTGCAAGTTGAAACTATACCTATGTTTTTAATAAAATAAAAATGACCTCTCTTTACTACACTAGAACACCTACAGTAAGATGATACTTATATCTACTTCTTACTAAACACATCTTACCTTGATAGTAGCCAGCATTAACTTCTCATTATTAACTAGAATTTGCCTTTTATCTGGTGTAACATTGATGTCAACATCATCTTCTTTGAGACGGATATTTAAAACAACAAATGGAGACTGATGCCGATTATAATAATGATAGACTTCATTCACTAATTTCATTACCTGAAAAGAGAACTCCAAATTTAAGCAAGAACATAAAAAATCAAAATCAAGAAAGAACAATAGATAAAAATGCTATTGCTAAAATGAAATGTCAAAAAAAAGTGACAAATATTCCTCTTACCCATTTCTCAAGCAACAATGAAAACAATTCTAGCCTTGTATAAAAACATTTAGAACTTATTTCTAAAAATACCAATATCTGATGCAAACTTATATAATCTTTATAACCTAACTCAAACCTGATTTCTGCAGGAACTGTTAAGGAAGAGCCATCCAGGTAACTGTGTGACAAGACCACTCAGTAATGGAATTCCATAAACTATTCATGTAGTGATAAGACTGGATAGAAATAGGAATTTCTGGACTATCACAAAATAACCTCACAATTTCAAATAGTGAAAAAATATTGAATACTTACACATAAAAATGTGTAACTTCTACAAAAGAAAGATCATTTATCTATCAAGGCACAGAAAGAACTTTAAAAAAATCAACCTGCAACTTGTGATTATCAGCCAGGACTAAGATAAAAAAAAATAAGTTTCCATCAATTTTAAAAAATATGTATATTGCAAGAAGACAAAGAAACCACTGGGAATGAATTGGCAAATACTACTTTCTTCTTATCAATGACCTTAGGAATGTGGCAAATTATCTCCTCGGCAGTAAGTGTGTTAAGTATATCTTAGCTTAACCAGACAACTGATCTGATTAACAGCCCTCCTAGGGCTGGCCTGAAGGATTAGATATTTTTACGTGGCTAGGAACCAATTGGATACTTAGCAACGGGACCTACAGCTTACTGTGTGATCTAAACCACACCGAGAAACGAATTTATATCACCAAAAATAGATTCCTCTGATTCCTTGTTGGCAGAGCGGGGAATCAAACCCGGACACTGAGATCTGTAGTCAAGCACAAAACCGACTTGTCCAACAAGGAACTTAGTTAGTGTGCTAAGGAGGTGGTAATGTAAAATAAGCCACGAGATGACTCGCAAGCCTTTCAAAGAGCATTCTCCCAGAACAATTGGCAAACATTCTTTCACCATGATTTTGCCTTTTGACACCCCTCCCTTTCTTTTGCTGAAAAGTGTCAGGACAGGTAAAGCAAGGGAGTCACCATACAATCCTCCTGTGAGTTTCTCAGGGGAAACAAGATGCTCAAGAAACTAATGGCATTTTGAAGAGACTATTAAGGCAAGGGAAGCTACAAGAACATTCTAGAAAGCCATCTGCACTTTTCTGACCTGCATACACCAAAGCTGTTTAGGGATATTATTGTAAAGCCCTTAGTGCTTTTATTTTCTGTCAACAAGGGAATTTGCATAACACACGACAACATTTTATATTATGGTAACATGTTTAAAAGTTATCGTGGCTTTAAACATAACGTGCATACATTACTAGAGGTAACTAGTCACGAGATGAAATGCAAACCTTTCAAAGAGCATTCTCCAAAAACAATTGGCAAACATTCTTTCACCATGGTTTTGCCTCTTGGCACCCCTTTTGCTGAAGTGTCAGGACAGATGGCTGTTCAGGGATACTATTGTAAATCCCTTAGTGACCTTTTCTATCAGCAAGGAAATTCACAAAACACATGACAAAATTCTTATTATGGTGACATGTTTAAAAAAGTTATTGTGGTTTTAAACATAATGTGCATACATTACATTGGCCTGCATTTCAAAACTTTTTTTACGAAGGTCAAAGGTTTTCCAACTGATTTAGGTCCCTTTTTCCAGCTGAATTAAAAAATACAGTTCATTTTCCTGGGTCAGGTCTGGTTTCTAAGGTACGTATAGTGTATTTCTATTCCAGCATATTTTTCCAAAATACTGCAATTATCCAAGCGTTTATGGGGATTGTTTTTGCAAAACTTGGTCGTGGGTAACTTTTAATAATCTTTTTTTTTTCTCTCTCTCTTTTCAGGTCTAGATATGTATAAAAATGGATCAAAAGTGTAAAAACCATCCCAATAAGTTCTGTTACATCTGCGGACATGTGGTTCTTCCAGACCATCAAGCAAAAATTATGAATTTTGTAAAGAAGGCATATCAAGCTTACTTTGGAGTCAAACTAGGGAACCAGGATAAGTCATTCACTCCCTGTGATGGTAATTGCTTCCTAGCAAAGAAAGATAAAGGAAGGGAGAACGCATTTTCGAGAAGTTCGGCAGTAAGGAGGCTTTCGCTCCCGTGTTGGAGGCGCCTGTTCTCGCGGCTGTTCTAGAATCGGCAGGAGTGTTGTGGAGCGCAACACACGCCAATGTGTCGGGAGAAATGCCGCGATTTCTGATGCAACCTCGTCTAGATTCATCTAAGAAGTTCTAGAAATCCCTGGAGTCTGTGAAGTTCACCGTAAGCTCCGCCCCCAGAGTGCCATATAAATACGACGGTCGTAGCAGGAAAAAGGAGAGATCATAGAAGAGAGACACCAGTTAGTAACAGAGAGATATCCTCAGTAAGAGCCACAGATCAGATTACCAGAGAGAGATCAGCAGCAGAGATCGTCAGAGAGAGACTAGAGACGAAGGAACCGACGAAGGATCAGAAGAGTTGTTCGAGAGTTGGTTGGATATTGGTCTAGTCGTCTTCAGGAGTGGACGAATTATTTCGTGTTATCTCGACATTGAGCAGACTTCAGAGAAGAAAAGGTCCTGCTAGAGGTTTTGGGGAGTTCCTGCCTTACAAGTAGACTATTTTCTGCAATACGGAGTCAAGAGGACGTCTGCAATCACCGATCTCCTTTTGTGAAGCCATCGCTTCGAATTGCCAAATTGACTAGCAAGTATTTCAATTGCCTCACTGTTCCCCCAGTTCATGCAGTGTAAGATTCTATCTTTTTATGTAAATAGGAGATATACCATTCTGCATTTCCCTATGTTAGTAAGCTTGTAAATAAACCTTTGTTGTGTTAGTGTTTCTTTCTATATTCGTATCCCCGGTTTCAACTGTTGGTGTTGAATTTTTTTTTTTATTATTTCATATCGAAACTGAAGCGGACCTCTCTCAGAGGCCGTAACACTCCCCATATCTGCTGTAAACCGTGTAGAGAACTTACGGGATTGGAGGAAGAAGAAAAGGAAGAGTATGCCATTTGGTGTCCCAATGGTGTGGAGGGAAGGAAAAGATCATGTTACTGCCTGCTACTTTTGCATGACAAATCTAAAAGGCATCAATCGCAAGAACAAGCACAATGTTTAATACCCTGATGTTCCTTCTGCCATAACGCCAGTCCCCCATGGCCCTGATCTTCCTGTTCCTGAGCCAAATGTCACCATGGAATCTAGTTCTGATTCTGACTCTAGTGAAAAGACTGATACAGCTGAGTGTGGTGCATACAGGCCAGAAGTGGACGACCAACTGGTGCCTTTGACCCCAGCCGACTCAATGACCTGACACAAGACCTGAACCTTGCCACGGAGTCTGCCCAGTTATTGGGTTCTCGTCTTCGAGAGAAACGTCTACTGGCACCAGGAACAACATTCTATTGGTATCGGGACCGTGAAAGAGAATTTAGAAAATCCATCACGTTTGATGGAGCATCTTCACTGGTCTATTGTAACAATATTGCTGACCTGATTGAACTACTTGGTCTGAAGTATGATGCTATGGAATGGAGACTTTTCATTGACTCATCTAACAGAAGTCTCAAGGCAGTTCTTCTGAATAACGGAAATAAGCTTTCATCAATCCCTGTCGGGTACTCAGTTGAAATGAAAGAATCCCACAAAAGCATGGAATGTCTGTTGTCTGAACTACCAGGAACATAAATGGTTGATTTGTGATCTTGAAGTGATTAGACTCATCCTAGGACTTCAAGTAGGACTTCAAGGTGGTTACACAAAGTATCCATGCTTTCTGTGCTTATGGGATAACCATGCTGATGACCAGCATTATGTCAGACAAGAGTGGCCATCAAGACAAGGATTAAAACCTGGGTTACAACTGTCCCAACCTCTACTTGAACCGAGCAAGATATTGCTTCCAACCCTCCACATCAAACTCAGTCTCATGAAGTACTTTGTAAAGGCATTGGACAGGGAAGGTATAGGATTTGCTTTCCTCCATCAGAAGTTTCAACAAAAAAGCATAGGTCCTCCCTTGACGAAGAGCGAAGAAACCAATCGTCTATATACAGCTAGACATTGATGCACATGAGGTGGAGGCACTTTGTAAAAGGAGAAAGAACATGAGTAAACACCACACCTGAGGAGCTGTAGAGAGGCTGAAGCACAAAGCTCAAAATTGGAAGACTACCCTGGAACACAAATCTGAGGTACTTCCTGGAGTCCAGATGTATGAGGACATAGAAGAGGACAGGACTGATTGGTTTGTTTCTATCAGGAATTTCATCTTCTGGACAAAGAAATTCACAGCACTGATATTGAGAAAAGGTCTCCAGCCCCCTGATGACTTGGGGACCACAAACAGATGGTTGTAAAAACTCTGTGCTGACATCCTCGACCACCTCTACAGCTCTCTTCCTGAAAAGGGAAGAGACCTCTTCCAAAGGGCTGAATACCTCTCTGAGCCCACTGAGTATGCTGTTAATGCAATGGGCATTAACACTAAGGGAGGATTCTCCCTGAATGGGATGGACTAGCCCTCTCTCAGAACCTTCAAAACTCAAGGTTCTATGCCTCTGACTTACCATTTCTCCCAAAAATGGAGAAGTCTGGCTCCAGTTGGTACATGGAGGACTGGGTTATCACTTTCAAAAGTAAGGTTTGATGGAGGTCTTTTTGACTGGTCTGACCCAGCACAAGTTTGAGCGAGGCCTGGACTGGATCCTTGCTCTACTGCGACAAAAATGATATCTTTTTATAATAAAATAACTTTTTATATCTACAAGTAATTATGTACAGATATAGTTTCTAACTAATATGACAGCTAAACTTTGAAATTTGTGGAAGTTATTCTTTTGTTTTTGGTGTAGGTAACTAGTCCCGGCCACTAACAGGGAAAAGAGGAACAACTAGGCAAAGGCCTGCCAATTTGTTTGTGCCATATGTTCTTGCGATGGGAGGCAGGCGGGTGGGCTCCCATTCAGTAATTTCTAGGTGAGTATACTCAAAAAGTTATTATACAAATGTCATTTTTGTATATGTAACTTATCAAGTAATTACATAGCTGATTCCCACATTGATGGGAGGTGGGATGAACGGTGGGATCCTTCCCTCAAAATATTCAAGTATGTAATAAATTTGAGGATAGAAAAAATTTGCCAGCATTGGTAAAAATGCTTGTTGTTCCATACCTTGTAAGAGAGCTGCTGCCTCTATTTAGCGCTCGTCTTACTTTGTAGAGACGTGGCAGTATAGCCTACTACTACTGCTGGTAAAGCATAAGTTTGCCCCTACCCTGGGCACAGTACTATTACAAAGTATAACCAGGGAATCAAGCAAATACCTACTAGTACACCAAAATGAGTAAAACACCAACACTCATCCATAAAAAATATGAGTGGAGGGCACCCAAGTACCCTTGACTCCCCAAATTTAACAACCTCTAGTAAGGTGAACAGATAGGAAGGAAAGTATACTTCCTTCGTGTCAGCCCCCAACACCACACCAGCCACAGCCCCAGGTAGTACAGCTGCTAAATGGCGTTTCTCCTTCTTTTAAATAAAAAGATGCAAACACTGATTTGCACCTTGAGTATGTATGATGCTTGTAGAATGGAAGAGAGCTATAACCTTGAAAATTGGTAAAAATTCTTCACCAATTTGAGAATGCACTTCTCGTATCAGGTCCCTTAGGAAAAAAGAGAGTGTTATTCATTAAAGGTCAAGATGGGTATTTAACTGAACACCACAGATTACTGGAGGATCCTTGTAGCTTCTCAGTTCTGTGAAGGTAAAACTTGAACGCTCTTACTGGGTAAAGCATTCTCTCTTCGTCCTCTGTACGCAAGGTATTACTCAGGTTCTTAATATAATAGTAAAACAAGGCCAGGGTTTAGCTGGGGTTTTGTTCTTCAAAAGAAAACCTAAGGTATAAGAGCAAATCGCACTGCCTTGTGTGAAACTTACCCTTTCATCAATTGCTTGGATCTCATTGACCCTTTTGGCAGTTGCTAACATTACAAAAAATTAGGTTTTCTTTGTCAGATTCTTGAAGGAAGTTGTATTTAAAGGTTCAAAAGTAGGACCTGAAAACCACTTTAGAACTACGTCAAGGTTTCATGACACTAATTCAAAATTCTTGTTTAAACGATTCAAAAGATTTCAAGAGATTGGTAATATCTTGATCATTAGTAAGATCCAGGCCTCTATGCTGAAATACTGAGCTGAGCATTGATCTGTAACCTTTAATTATTGAAGTAGATAATCCTCTGCAAGCTCAGAAATAACAAAAAAATCTGCTATTTTTGTTACAGATGTTTTAGAAGTCAAAATGTTATTACTTCTGTACCTAGTGTGGAAGACTGACCGCTTGTGCTGATAGACATCTGCAGAAGATTGGCATCTGCATCTAGCCATATAGATTCTGCAATTACCCTTGAAAATCATTTAGCTCTGAGCAGCTTTTTGACAGTTTGTCAAAAAGAGACCACCTTGTCCTCCAGGAGAGCTCCCAAACCTATGTCTGATCATCTGAAGAAAATTTAAGGTCTGGGTTCTGAACCAGAAGCGATTTGCATTCCAACAACCTGCTTTCTGACTTCCTGTGAAGCAGGTGCTTGATCTTGAACATTACCTGAATAATGAAAAAGTCCAGATATTTCTTTCTGTCCCAGCTGGCCTTGAGGAAAACTCTCAAGGAGCTGGCCCTGAGATACAAACTGCTTTATGGATGCTAAAGTTCCTAGCAGATTCATCCACTTGTTCACTATACATGACTTAAGAGACAGGAACTCATCCACTGTCTTTAGACAGCATGCAACCCTCTTGGGGGATGGAAAAGCCTGAAAAACTTAAAGAGTTCAGCATCACACCCAAATAGACTATTGCCTGAGAAGGGGCCAGCTGGGACAATTGATGAGAAGACCAAAACCTTGGACTAGTTGAGGAGTCTTGCAAAGTTCCTCCACACAGTGGTTCTGTGTTGTTGATAGATGAGGCCAATCTTCCAAACAGATCATGGCTGGACTTTTTCTGGAGGTCCAAGGCTATCTCCTGCACTGTGGCCTGAGGAAAAAGATGAGGGCAATATGGAGAAGTGATGTAGTTGTTCCATTTGACAATGTTCTCAATGGTCACTTGAGAGAGAGAGAGAGAGAGAGAGAGAGAGAGAGAGAGAGAGAGAGAGAGAGAGAGAGAGAGAGAGAGTGGCTGGTTGTTTTGGTTATTGACTTGTTTTGTTAGGTTGTCTGTGTTCATATGGGTAGTTAGTGGGTGAATTGCTTGTTGGCAGGCGGTTGGGTAAGTCTGCGGATTCAGTCGCAGAGCCTTGAGGGAGTGAGAAGTGATCAGTCAGTATTTGTCAATCAGTCAAGTGAGGCAGTTTTTTGGACAGAGGTAGTGAGATGCTGTTGTGTGTTTTCTGGACTGTTTTGATATTGTGTAACTGCTTGTGTTGTGAGTTTCTGTTGTTTGATTTCTGAATTGTTGTGAGTAGTTGTGTAGTCTTGGTGTTGATTGGTGTTTGGTTCTAATATTGGTTTGTTGTGTTTTGAGTTGTTGTGTAGTCTCGATGTTGGTTGGTGTTTTTGTTAGAATTGTGGTGTTTGTTGAGCTGTGTAAAGTTTTGGTATCGTAGGTGTTTGTGTAGGGATTTGTCATGTTGTTTTGAGTTGTTGTGTGTGGTTTTGGTGATTGTTTGGATTTTAGTGCTTGTTTGGATTTTGGTGCTTGTTTGGTTTTTTGGTGTATGATATTCAGCAGTTGTTGTGTCGCAGCGACTGAATCCAGTGGACAACACAGCGTCTCGCCCTGATTGTGTCAAGTTTCCTGGTGAGTAAATGTGTCTGAGATTGTGTTTCTTGCCTTGCTGAACCAAGTGTCCTGTTGGTAATTAAAGTAACATAAAGGGGAAAGTGTGGCTGGGGGAAATTTGTAAGCCAGAAGTTAACATAATGTGAGGAGGTCTTGCTCGCTTTTGTTTTTTTTTAGCTTGTGATTCTGCCACAGTGATCCAACAGCGAAAACAGAAGAATAGATTTCTTTTCTGCAACCTCAGAGAAAACAAAGCAGCCAATTCATGGATGCCATCTCTAATGGCTTTGTCTGTGCATGAGAGGATACCTAACCAGTCTGGAAACCAAGTTCCCCGCAAGATCGCAACAGTCTTTAATCTTCTTTGCAAATGCTCCTATGGTTCAATTTAAAAAGCTCAGCACTTAAAAGACTTTAAAAATATTTTTCACTACATGGTCGAGTTCCGTTGACAAGAACATTATCTTTGCTGACACAAAAGCCAATCTACAAGACGAATCAATAACTCCACAGAAGTCCCCCTAGGAGTAGGCATCGACTCCCAAAGGAGCTTCTCCAGTAACATAAGAGAGGTACCTCCTACATAACAATCAAGAGGGAGAACTGAAGACAGTTATGGCTTGCTCCTTCTCTGAGAGCCATACTCTGACCTAACTCTAGGCTTCCCTGGACGAGGAGATCAAAACCATCTGGGAAGTCTGAAACTCTCAACAGGTTGGTTCCTCATCATGAAAGTAGAGGCAGGTGAAGCTGGGGCAACTGGAGTAAAGAAAGTCAGAAAAGAAACCAAGAAATATCTGAGGAGAGCTGCATAACCCATGGGATAAGGTTCCTGGTCAAGAACTTCATCACTGATGAAATTAGAGAAGGAGAAAAGTTCGGAGGGTCCTTTACTACTGCAGGTAAAGGATCAAGCGCCATGAGTGCAGGAGAAACCAAAGTAGACAACTGAAGAGGTAGCACTGGGCATTTGGCAGTTGGCGCCAAGTGAACAGGAGATGGCACCAGGGGCTCAGAAACAGGCACTTGGAGAAGGAAAAGAGTTTGGAGGGTCCTTTACTACTGCAGGCAAAGGATCACGCAACATGGGTGCAAGAGAACCAAAGTAGACAACTGAAGAGGTGGCATGGGACGCTTGGCAGTTGGTGCCAAGCGAACAGGAGATAGCACCATGCACTCAGAAACAGGCACTTGGAGAAAAACAAGTTCGGAGGGTCATTTACTACTGCAGGCAAAGGATCACGCACCATGGGTGCAGAAGAAACCGAAGTAGACAACTGAAGAGGTGGCACAGAGCACTTGGCAGTTGGTGCCGAGCGAATAGGAGATGGCACCAGGCACTCAGAAACAGGCACTTGGAGAAGGAAAAACTTCGATCCTATACTACTACAAAGGATCATACGCTATGGGTGCAGGAAACACCGAAGTAGACAACTGAAGAGTTGGCATGGGTGCTTGGCAGTTGGCGCTCAGCGTACATGAGATAGAAACAGGTGCTGGGTGCCCAGGAGCTGCTAGGTGCTTGGGAGAAGCAGATGGACACTCTACAAATGGCAATCATGAAAAAGAGGAAAACTGATACTTCTGAGAGGTGGACAGGTACTTTGGTGCCAAATATACTGGCATTCTTCAACTGGGCACTAGGAAGAAAAGCATTCTGGACTGTCCCAGTAACTATGTGATGGCTGGGGACTGCTCAGGTTCCTTGAAAAGCTCCCAGGGGCCGCAGAGCAGCATGATCTGCCAATGCTACATGCCTCTTCAAAGGCCAGGACTCAACAGAAAAGCATTACCAATGCCTCTTGTTCAGACTGGAATCCTAAGCACTAGAGGGTAACTGATGCACATCCTTTTGGACGCCTTTCCAATGGCTGTCTGCCGAGGTCTGGGATTGACCAACAGGCTCAACAGAAGGGGTGACTACCCATGGGCCAACCCAACCGACCACCCTTGGACTTCCAGTATGCCTCCTGCCAAGTAAAGAGTCTGACTGGGACCTTCACTCACTTTGTCCATGAGAACCTTAACAGATGCCCCTAATTGGGCCATAGTATTCACTAAGAGATCGAATTTCTGGTCAAAATGGGCTTTAAGACTGGCAATGGGATTGGGATCGGAAAGATAGGAGCCAGGTAAAGGAGTAGATGGAATACTAGTCGGAGGGCTGGTTATGGAAGAGACAGCAGTCACAGAAGACAAAACAGGCAAATCAGCTATACCCAATTTAGGAGTAGCTTCTAGGCTAGCTAAATTCCTATCTTTAGCTTTAGCAGCTGCTTTTCTCCTTCTGTCTCTCTCAAGCTTTTCTAAATGAGCTTTTATTACCTTCCATTTTCCCTGATCCCAATCCCTACATTAATCACAGGTCAAATCAACCGTACAAATCTGTTCCCTACAATTAATACAGATCATATGTGAATCGTAAGAGGCTTTCATTAGTCTAGTCTTGTAGCTCTTGCTGCAAAAATGAATACCAAATGCACTGGAGTCCGACACAGTTCATGAATAAAACAGGTCCAAATAATCCTAAACTATATACAAGTAGCACAAAGGTTTACAAAAGTAAGAATATTTCACCAACATGGAGATCAAATACAACCATCTGGCAGCAAAAATAAAAAAATAAAAACTGCTCAAACAACTGAAGTTCAGTCGTTAACCAGTAGAAACAAATTAAGCTCTTCAGCTGTGTTGTCACCATTCTTCCCTGAAAGTGGACAGGGCTAGTCATCTACAATAAAATATATGAAACTGTATTTTCATGATGTCTCAAATCCACAAATAACAAAAGAATCAGTTCTCTTTGTTCCTCAAATACAATGGTTTTTACAATACATACTATAAGATAAGTCAAATCAATTACAGCAAGTACCTAGTTCTTTCAGGAACATAATCTACTTATCATTTGCACTTCATTAACAGAAATATACAAAGAAAAACTTGAAAGAATTGTATATAGCCTTCAGTTTTTCTAGTATAAAACTTCATTATGTCTGCCTACCTCTCAAAAGTGTTTTTATAAACTGAAATAAAAATTATGATACAAAATAAATTTTTATCATAATAAAATATTTAAAATACAGAAATGTATAACAACATAAAACATTATTTTAAGCTCTGAATTCATTGTTGAAGTGGAAGCCACAAATATCAAATTTCAAAAGAAGTGGGGAAGATATGCCATTAAATACCTTTTAGGAATAGAAAAATTTGTTGGCAGAAAGGGCTGGAAAAATTTTTACAGTATTCTGAGTTTATTCCATACTCATAGTTTTTACAGAATTATGTGACCTTACATATGGAAATATGACAGCTGTGAAATTATATAAAACTTTCTGATTTTCTAACTTTCCTGTACTTTACCCTAAAATTCCACTTTTTTTAGCTTATGATAAACTCAGAATTCTAAATTATTTGATTCTATTTCTATTCATATTTCTATTTTTATTTCATATATTAGTTATCTGAAATCTTAACAACAATATTTTTCCCTCATAATTTTTAGTTACTTAGTTACTTTTAAATATAAATTACTATATTAACATTTATACTTAGTTTATCATTACTAATGAACTTCAATGGGAGAGAAACAAGCAAAAATATTGATCTTATTTTAGGCTTCCAGTCCCTCTCTTCCATTAAAACTTTTTACTAACTTTGAACAAAAATCTAATCTATTAGTACTTCTATACTCATTGTATAAATATCACACACCATGGGGCCTGTCCTAGACATCCCTCCCCCTAGGGATTTTTGCAGCCCCCTTTTTATATTCTTTAAAGATCATAGAATCAGATTCTGCTTGTCTGTACTTCAGCTGTTGGTGATTTTGGCCATTATGGTGGCCATTTTGAATTCCTATTTGGGTGCCAAATGGAAAAAATATTAATAATTTTTCTGTTTATATCTTTGTGAAATATACTTTCATAGCATTTTTGGGGCAAGGAATTCATTTTCATTTTTTATATTTCTGAAGCCCTATCATCAATATTTATCAAAGTACTTGGTATTACTAAAATTGATGATTGCAGAGAATATGTTATATGAGCACAGTATACTATACAGCAGACAATATAGATGAACATATACTCTTAATTATTTTCCATTGTATGTTCATGACAAGAATCTTTATTAGTTTTAAGGAAATAATGTATTGTCTCCTTATTAAATTATAATTAATGAGGGTTTTGGACTGATTACATGGACAAGGTTCTTGTTTTGCAACTGTGATCTGCACATATCTTGCTTAGAACAGTTATGTCCATTGTTCTTTTGTTATGACCATCCAAACTATGCTAGGTACACAACGATCTAAATGCATTCAATGCTCAATCTGGATAAATCTCACCCAGGTAGCCAAAGAGCTGCTGCACCATGGCATGAGTGTGAATAGGTCAGATGTCAGGTGGAGTAGAAATGCAGTGGACATCACCAACCAGGCAAAATCAAGTGGAAGCATAACAGGACTCAGCAGGAATTGTGCTGCATACACAGGATGGTGCTTAACACACCATGCAAGAGTTGGGTATGTTCAATCTACGATACAGATGGTTGAAATGGATGGCAATGTTTCATCCTCCCACAATGATCTCAAAAAGTCTGAAATGGTGTACTATAGTGAAGAACGAGTAAGGAAAGTTACAGACGCAATTGAAAATTTCATAAATCCTTTTAATATAGAAGACAAATCCTTATTATGTATATTGTCTTTCATCCACTGCACTTGCTCCAAAAGATGTTGAAGATCTCCTGGAGGCTGAGACATATGGTAAACTATCCTTTGATGAATTCATTCAGGAGAGGCTGATTAATAAGACTAAAAGCTGTAACGATCCAATTAAAAGGCAAAATCTCAAAACATTTGCTTCCATTGCTAAGTCAGTAATGATTACAACAATAACAAAGCAAGTAAAGCAAATAAAAGCAGAAAGAAATGAACTAGGCCAAGTTGCAGTAATGGCTACAAGACACAATTTGAATATGGGAAAAGTTTTGAAGTTTTGAGTCATCCACTTGGACCATAGCAACTGCTGATGGTGCACTCGTAAAAACCAACAAAGCAAAATTCCTTGCAAGAAGACCAGAAATTGAATACATGAATTGCATCATTGATGGAAATGCAGTACCTTTCCAAGCACAAGTGGCATTACCTACAACACTTGGTGAACTAGCTGAGAAAGTGTTTGCTGTCTAGTCAGCTAGGTTGACTTTGTTACAGACACATACTTACAGCATTCAGTTGACAATCCAGAAAGGATGTGAAGAGGAGCATCAACTACATTATTGCTTAAGGGTAGAGTAAAAAATTCCACAAAACTGAAAAAGTTTCATGACAGACACAAAGAACAAAGCGCAATTAATATATTTCTTATTGGGAGAAAGTAATCATGTCAGATATGCATTCAAGTTAAAAAACAGAGTTATTTACTTCGTGAGTGGTAAAAACTGCACAGTTATCACAAGTACTGATGGATCTGTAACAGACACACATGAGGCTGAGGCCCAGAAATTGTCCCAAGAGGAGGCTGACAGTAGAATCATTTTGCATCTTCATAATATGGCTTCTCAAATATCCGAAGATTTCACCTTTGTTATCAGATCACCAGGTACAGATATGTTCATCTTGTTGCTGAAATTTGCACAAACCACAGAACAAACTATGTATATTGTTCAATACAGGAGTAGGAGACAAAGGATGACTCATAGAACTAAAAAAATTATACATAAATGAAACTAGTCAGGAGATCTGTGAAATCTTGCATTCCTTTCATGCTTTTTTTGGATGTAATAGTGTGAGCACATTTGTTCAGGAGGGCAAGTTACTACCATGGAAATTATTACAGAAAAACCCTAAGTTTATCTCCCCTTTTAAATCTCTTGGGTCTATTCTTTCTGTGGATGAAGATAGTACTAATATCCAGCTAGAAAAGTTACATGTTCACTCTACAATCAGTCATCAATTCAGTCATCTATTGACAAACTACATTATAATAATTATCTTCAAAGATACAGCCCCACAACAGCTATCCATTCAGATTGTGATGGGATAGATACGAGTTTGCTACCTCCATGCTGCATGTCACTTGGAGAATGCATAAAGAGGCCAAACTATCAAGCATCCATATGGAATACAGCAGATCAAGCTAAACCAGATACACCTTCTCCAGATGGACATGAGCAGTATGTCATTGAAGGGTGCTTGAGACTTTGTACAGTGTAGTGGATCACTGATGTCACAAGAACTGATTGATGCTCTAGGGGATCATGTAGAGGAGGGAGAGATGGATGAGCCATATGAAGTTGAGGAATCAGATAAAATTAATAGTACGTGCTATTACTGTACTATAAAGCATAATTCTTTCTAATCCAATACGCCAAAGAATATATTAGATTTTTTAACTAATCCTACATGGAAGAATACTTTCCAACATTGCTTCAGCCAAAAATATATTCAGTTTTTTGCTTATGTAAACAGCTTATTTTTATTAAGATATTTTCTGCTACATGAGATGCCACACGTTAATGCTGTGCATAAAAGATAATACTAATTTTCGTACATAATTAACTCATCAATCATTTTCCAGTTAGCGCAAGTATTCAAGGGCTAAAAAGTCGAACTTTCTTAAGTCAAATGTCATAACAAACATATTCATTTCTTTTGAATTTAATCCCTTACTTACTTTAGATGTCAAATGCACTTTTATTTCTTTAGCATTAATATTACCAAAAGCAATACTTTAATTTATTGTACCTGTACCACAAAATTTCTTAAAATCCAATTAATATTTTGAATCCTCTCTAATAAAAATAGAATTTATTAATTTACTTTCTTTTCTTTTTTCCCTTTGAGTCTTTGGTCCAGAAAATCATATTCTGAATCAATTGACTCTAAAGAAATAAAAAAGTAGTCTGCAAAAATATATTGGTGGGGGGAGGGGGGAGGCAACTGGTCCATGCTCCACATAGCAGAAGGCTGTACCCCAGAATAAACTGCCTCCTAA